>NW_027050964.1:0-25111 GCF_954871325.1 Gordionus sp. m RMFG-2023 | reverse complement strand
AAATTTTTGCAATCTTAAAATTGTTAGACGAATTACCAAAAATTGTAGGAAGTGCTGCCCAAATATTTTTAAACGTAAATCTGTTACAAGAAATTTACAAGAATTTTGTCATCCATTGACCTATTAAGTGTGCATGTATATGTGCATCATTGGCTTATTTACGCTACTTATAATATCTTACTTGTTGACATTACAGATAACCAAGATTTTTATTTTGAAATTAATCATAAATTTTTTATAACGCTGAAAAGTTTTTATTAAATACTGAGAAGTTCAGAATAATATTTTTGGAGCGTTGGTTATACTATTAATATGGATATGTAGTTTAGTTTGGGGCAGGAGAATGAGAAGGAGTCGCAGCGTAAGAATTAAAGGACAAACTTTGACCATTGAGGGACATAATGGAGAGGAGGATATGGTGGGTAAAGTTACTTGGTTACCGGTTCAGGAGTTAATTAAAGGGTGGACGGATAGCGATATAAACAGTAATATATATAGCTCTGATAAACAAAGTTTTGGAAATAATCAAGTGTTGCGACCGTATAGAGAGCCCAGAGAAAATTCTCGGGGAAGGAGAGTAGAAATAAGACAAAATTTTGAATCTCGGGGAAGAGGGGTAATGAGTTGTTATAATTGCGGTAAACCAGGTCATATGATCAGAGATTGCCGGGAGGCGAAATGTTTTGGTTGTGGAAAATTAGGACATATAGCCCCTTATTGTCCGGGGAAACAAGAGAGATTAAGATGTGCGGGTTGTGGTAGGTTTGAGCATAATAAGGAGGAATGTAATGCTAACAATTACAATAATAAAAGTGGTTTCCCACAGAGAGGGATGAGTCCGAATGCTTTAAATGTGAGGACTATTGAACGGGAGAGAGTGGAAGAGGGGCGGACAGTTAATGTCAAAGCGTTGAAGGAGAAAAATATGGAACGTTTTCGATGCCGAAAGGTTGGGCATGTGACGAGGGATTGCGATAATTTGTGACTATATGATAGTAAAGAAATTGCAGTACAGGTCGGGGCGAGACGGTTAGGAGAGACGTAGGAGGGATTTAATCAGCGAAAAACAAATAAAGGGGGTTGCGTAAATATGTTACAAGAGGGGATAGTAAATATGCTACAAGAGGGGATAGTACATGATCCTTGTCCTAGAGTAATGATAAATTTTGGGGGAAGAATGGTTCTATGTTATTTGATACAGGAGCTGCCATTTCGGTAATTGGATATAATGGATATCAAAGTATTTGGGCTGGGGAAAGAATAGAGAATAAAGGGTTGAGAATAAGGCAGTTTGATGGAACCTTGTTGGCAGCCATGGGTAGGGTAGAGATAGTAGCGACATCGGAAAAAAGGGTTGAAATATTAGATTTATGGATTATTAATCGGAATATAGAAGCGGTGATGGGTTGGGATTGGTCACTAGAATTGGTCCATGGCAGGGTTGGGCAAATTTTCAGAAAATTGTATTCGGATACAGATACTTTATAAAATTTTGTATTTAAGATACAGGATACTAGATACTTTAGAAAATTTTTAATAAGATATAAGATACAAGATACTTGTATCTTTTTTAAAAAAAGTATCTAAGATACAAGATACTTTTTTAAAAAACTTTAAATAGTCAAAATCAAAATGTATAAAGCTTTAATTTTTTATCTATAATATTAATTTATAAAAAAAATTTAAAATAGATTGTAGAAAATAACAAATTTATTATATAAGATAATGCGATATTTTTTTTAATAATTGTATAATTAGTAAATAATAATAAATCAGCATCATAAATCAACATTATTTTTTAATATTATTAATTTTTCAAATAATTTATCGTTCAATCTATGACGATTTGGTCTATTAACCATATTAGCAAAGCTAAATAATCGTTCAACGGGGGCAGAGGAGGGTAACATTGTGTTATAATTAATAAATATTTATTTTATATATTTATATTAATTAGGATAATGCTTAACACGTTATTGTTGACGTAGAAACCAAGAATGAAGAATTTTCCATGTATAACGCCAGCAAAGCAGTATTTCGGTTTCAAATCGGTTATCGGTCAAATCACGATTTTTTTAAAATATTTTTTGGATAATGATTTGCACGTATTCATAGATAAAATAACCAAAAATGAATATTTTCTAAATATATTTACTACCAAATTTGGTAGATCGAATATTTAGTAAGTGGTCGGTTTTGAGCTCGCCATTCGGTCAAATCATAATATTTTCAAAAAATTAATTAGGATAATGCTTAACACGTTATTGTTCACTTATAAACCAAAAATGAAGAAATTTCCATGTATAACGCCAGCAAAGCAGTATTTCGGTTTCAAATCGGTTATCGGTCAAATCACGATTTTTTTAAAATATTTTTTGGATAATGATTTGCACGTATTCATAGATAAATTAACAAAAAATGAACATTTTCCAAATAATATTACTAACAAATATTGTAGATCGAATATTTAGTAAGTGTGCGGTTTTGAACTCACCATTCGGTCAAATCATAATATTTTCAAAAAATTAATTAGGATAATGCTTAACACGTTATTGTTGACGTATAAACCAAGAATGAAGAATTTTGCATGTATAACGCCAGCAAGGCAGTATTTCTGTTTCAAATCGGTGATCGGTCAAATCAAGATATTTTTAAAATATTTTTTGGATAATGATTTGCACGTATTTATAGATAAATTAACAAAAAATGAACATTTTCCAAATAATATTACTAACAAATATGGTATATCGAATATTTAGTAAGTGGTCGGTTTTGAGCTCGCCATTCGGTCAAATCATAATATTTTCAAAAAATTAATTAGGATAATGCTTAACACGTTCTTGTTCACGTATAAACAAAAAATGAAGAATTTTCCATATATAACGCCAGCAAAGCAGTATTTCGGTTTCAAATCGGTTATCGGTCAAATCACGATTTTTTTAAAATATTTTTTGGATAATGATTTGCACGTATTTATAGATAAAATAACCAAAAATTTATATTTTCCAAATATATTTACTACCAAATTTGGTAGATCGAATATTTAGTAAGTGGTCGGTTTTTAGCTCGCCATTCGGTCAAATCATAATATTTTCAAAAAACTAATTAGGATAAGGCTTAACACGTTATTGTTGACGTAGAAACCAAGAATGAAGAATTTTCCATGTATAACGCCAGCAAGGCAGTATTTCGTTTCAAATCGGTCATCGGTCAAATCACGATATTTTTAAAATATTTTTTGGATAATGATTTGCACGTATTTATAGATAAAATAACCAAAAATGAATATTTTCTAAATATATTTACTACCAAATTTGGTAGATCGAATATTTAGTAAGTGGTCGGTTTTGAGCTCGCCATTCGGTCAATAATATTTTCAAAAAATTAATTAGGATAATGCTTAACACGTTATTGTTCACTTATAAACCAAAAATGAAGAATTTTCCATGTATAACGCCAGCAAAGCAGTATTTCGGTTTCAAATCGGTTATCGGTCAAATCACGATTTTTTTAAAATATTTTTTGGATAATGATTTGCACGTATTCATAAATAAATTAACAAAAAATGAACATTTTCCAAATAATATTACTAACAAATATTGTAGATCGAATATTTAGTAAGTGGTCGGTTTTGAGCTCGCCATTCGGTCAAATCATAATATTTTCAAAAAATTAATTAGGATAATGCTTAACACGTTATTGTTCACGTAAAAGCCAAAAATGAAGAATTTCCCATGTATAACGCCAGCAAGGCAGTATTTCTGTTTCAAATCGGTTATCGGTCAAATCACGATATTTTTAAAATATTTTTTGGATAATGATTTGCACGTATTTATAGATAAAATAACCAAAAATTTATATTTTCCAAATATATTTTCTACCAAATTTGGTAGATCGAATATTTAGTAAGTGGTCGGTTTTGATCTCGCCATTCGGTAAAATCATAATATTTTCAATAAATTAAATAGGATAATGCTTAACACGTTATTGTTGACGTAGAAACCAAGAATGAAGAATTTTCCATGTATAACGCCAGCAAGGCAGTATTTCTGTTTCAAATCGGTCATCGGTCAAATCACGATATTTTTAAAATATTTTTTGGATATTGATTTGCACGTATTTATAGATAAAATAACCAAAAATTTATATTTTCCAAATATATTTACTACCAAATTTGGTAGATCGAATATTTAGTAAGTGGTCGGTTTTGAGCTCGCCATTCGGTCAAATCATAATATATTCAAAAAATTAATTAGGATAAGGCTTAACACGTTATTGTTGACGTATAAACCAAGAATGAAGAATTTTCCATGTATAACGCCAGCAAGGCAGTATTTCTGTTTCAAATAGGTTATCGGTCAAATCACGATATTTTTAAAATATTTTTTGGATAATGATTTGCACGTATTTATAGATAAAATAACCAAAAATAAACATTTTCGAAATATATTTACTTCCAAATTTGGTAGATCGAATATTTAGTAAGTGATCGGTTTTGAGCTCGCCATTCGGTCAAATCATAATATTTTCAAAAAATTAATTAGGATAATGCTTAACACGTTATTGTTGACGTAGAAACCAAGAATGAAGAATTTTCCATGTATAACGCCAGCAAAGCAGTATTTCGGTTTCAAATCGGTTATCGGTCAAATCACGATTTTTTTAAAATATTTTTTGGATAATGATTTGCACGTATTCATAGATAAAATAACCAAAAATGAATATTTTCTAAATATACTACCAAATTTGGTAGATCGAATATTTAGTAAGTGGTTGGTTTTGAGCTCGCCATTCGGTCAAATCATAATATTTTCAAAAAATTAATTAGGATAATGCTTAACACGTTATTGTTCACTTATAAACCAAAAATGAAGAATTTTCCATGTATAACGCCAGCAAAGCAGTATTTCGGTTTCAAATCGGTTATCGGTCAAATCACGATTTTTTAAAAATATTTTTTGGATAATGATTTGCACGTATTTATAGATAAAATAACCAAAAATGAATATTTTCCAAATATATTTACTACCAAATTTGGTAGATCGAATATTTAGTAAGTGGTCGGTTTTGAGCTCGCCATTCAATCAAATCATAATATTTTCAAAATATTAATTAGGTAAATGCTTAACACGTTATAGTTCACGTATAAACCAAAAATGAAGAATTTTCAATGTATAACGCAAGTAAGGCAGTATTTCGGTTTCCAATCGGTTATCGGTCAAATCACGATATTTTTAAAATATTTTTTGGATAATGATTTGCACGTATTTATAGATAAAATAACCAAAAATAAACATTTTCGAAATATATTTACTTCCAAATTTGGTAGATCGAATATTTAGTAAGTGGTCGGTTTTGATATTGCCATTCGGTAAAATCATAATATTTTCAATAAATTAAATAGGATAATGCTTAACACGTTATTGTTGACGTAGAAACCAAGAATGAAGAATTTTCCATGTATAACGCCAGCAAGGCAGTATTTCTGTTTCAAATCGGTTATCGGTCAAATCACGATATTTTTAAAATATTTTTTGGATAATGATTTGCACGTATTTATAGATAAAATAACCAAAAATTTATATTTTCCAAATATATTTTCTACCAAATTTGGTAGATCGAATATTTAGTAAGTCGTCGGTTTTGATCTCGCCATTCGGTAAAATCATAATATTTTCAATAAATTAAATAGGATAATGCTTAACACGTTATTGTTGACGTAGAAACCAAGAATGAAGAATTTTCCATGTATAACGCCAGCAAGGCAGTATTTCTGTTTCAAATCGGTCATCGGTCAAATAACGATATTTTTAAAATATTTTTTGGATATTGATTTGCACGTATTTATAGATAAAATAACCAAAAATTTATATTTTCCAAATATATTTACTACCAAATTTGGTAGATCGAATATTTAGTAAGTGGTCGGTTTTGAGCTCGCCATTCGGTCAAATCATAATATATTCAAAAAATTAATTAGGATAAGGCTTAACACGTTATTGTTGACGTATAAACCAAGAATGAAGAATTTTCCATGTATAACGCCAGCAAGGCAGTATTTCTGTTTCAAATAGGTTATCGGTCAAATCACGATATTTTTAAAATATTTTTTGGATAATGATTTGCACGTATTTATAGATAAAATAACCAAAAATAAACATTTTCGAAATATATTTACTTCCAAATTTGGTAGATCGAATATTTAGTAAGTGATCGGTTTTGAGCTCGCCATTCGGTCAAATCATAATATTTTCAAAAAATTAATTAGGATAATGCTTAACACGTTATTGTTGACGTAGAAACCAAGAATGAAGAATTTTCCATGTATAACGCCAGCAAAGCAGTATTTCGGTTTCAAATCGGTTATCGGTCAAATCACGATTTTTTTAAAATATTTTTTGGATAATGATTTGCACGTATTCATAGATAAAATAACCAAAAATGAATATTTTCTAAATATACTACCAAATTTGGTAGATCGAATATTTAGTAAGTGGTTGGTTTTGAGCTCGCCATTCGGTCAAATCATAATATTTTCAAAAAATTAATTAGGATAATGCTTAACACGTTATTGTTCACTTATAAACCAAAAATGAAGAATTTTCCATGTATAACGCCAGCAAAGCAGTATTTCGGTTTCAAATCGGTTATCGGTCAAATAACGATTTTTTTAAAATATTTTTTGGATAATGATTTGCACGTATTTATAGATAAAATAACCAAAAATTTATATTTTCCAAATATATTTACTACCAAATTTGGTAGATCGAATATTTAGTAAGTCGTCGGTTTTGATCTCGCCATTCGGTAAAATCATAATATTTTCAATAAATTAAATAGGATAATGCTTAACACGTTATTGTTGACGTAGAAACCAAGAATGAAGAATTTTCCATGTATAACGCCAGCAAAGCAGTATTTCGGTTTCAAATCGGTTATCGGTCAAATCAAGATTTTTTTAAAATATTTTTTGGATAATGATTTGCACGTATTTATAGATAAAATAACCAAAAATGAATATTTTCTAAATATATTTACTACCAAATTTGGTAGATCGAATATTTAGTAAGTGGTCGGTTTTGAGCTCGCCATTCGGTCAAATCATAATATTTTCAAAAAATTAATTAGGATAATGGTTAACACGTTATTGTTCACTTATAAACCAAAAATGAAGAATTTTCCATGTATAACGCCAGCAAAGCAGTATTTCGGTTTCAAATCGGTTATCGGTCAAATAACGATTTTTTTAAAATATTTTTTGGATAATGATTTGCACGTATTCATAGATAAATTAACAAAAAATGAACATTTTCCAAATAATATTACTAACAAATATTGTAGATCGAATATTTAGTAAGTGGTCGGTTTTGAGCTCGCCATTCGGTCAAATCATAATATTTTCAAAAAATTAATTAGGATAATGCTTAACACGTTATTGTTCACGTAAAAGCCAAAAATGAAGAATTTTCCATGTATAACGCCAGCAAGGCAGTATTTCTGTTTCAAATCGGTTATCGGTCAAATCACGATATTTTTAAAATATTTTTTGGATAATGATTTGCACGTATTTATAGATAAAATAACCAAAAATTTATATTTTCCAAATATATTTTCTACCAAATTTGGTAGATCGAATATTTAGTAAGTGGTCGGTTTTGATCTCGCCATTCGGTAAAATCATAATATTTTCAATAAATTAATTAGAATAATGCTTAACACGTTATTGTTGACGTAGAAACCAAGAATGAAGAATTTTCCATGTATAACGCCAGCAAGGCAGTATTTCTGTTTCAACTCGGTCATCGGTCAAATCACGATATTTTTAAAATATTTTTTGGATATTGATTTGCACGTATTTATAGATAAAATAACCAAAAATTTATATTTTCCAAATATATTTACTACCAAATTTGGTAGATCGAATATTTAGTAAGTGGTCGGTTTTGAGCTCGCCATTCGGTCAAATCATAATATATTCAAAAAATTAATTAGGATAAGGCTTAACACGTTATTGTTGACGTATAAACCAAGAATGAAGAATTTTCCATGTATAATGCCAGCAAGGCAGTATTTCTGTTTCAAATAGGTTATCGGTCAAATCACGATATTTTTAAAATATTTTTTGGATAATGATTTGCACGTATTTATAGATAAAATAACCCAAAATGAATATTTTCCAAATATATTTCCTACCAAATTTGGTGGATCGAATATTTAGTAAGTGGTCGGTTTTTAGCTCGCCATTCGGTCAAATCATAATATTTTCATAAAACTAATTAGGATAAGGCTTAACACGTTATTGTTGACGTATAAACCAAGAATGAAGAATTTTCCATGTATAACGCCAGCAAGGCAGTATTTCTGTTTCAAATCGGTTATCGGTCAAATTAAGATATTTTTAAAATATTTTTTGGATAATGATTTGCACGTATTTATAGATAAATTAACAAAAAATGAACATTTTCCAAATAATATTACTAACAAATATGGTATATCGAATATTTAGTAAGTGGTCGGTTTTGAGCTCGCCATTCGGTCAAATCATAATATTTTCAAAAAATTAATTAGGATAATGCTTAACACGTTCTTGTTCACGTATAAACAAAAAATGAAGAATTTTCCATATATAACGCCAGCAAAGCAGTATTTCGGTTTCAAATCGGTTATCGGTCAAATCACGATTTTTTTAAAATATTTTTTGGATAATGATTTGCACGTATTTATAGATAAAATAACCAAAAATTTATATTTTCCAAATATATTTACTACCAAATTTGGTAGATCGAATATTTAGTAAGTGGTCGGTTTTTAGCTCGCCATTCGGTCAAATCATAATATTTTCAAAAAACTAATTAGGATAAGGCTTAACACGTTATTGTTGACGTAGAAACCAAGAATGAAGAATTTTCCATGTATAACGCCAGCAAGGCAGTATTTCGTTTCAAATCGGTCATCGGTCAAATCATAATATTTTCAAAAAATTAATTAGGATAATGGTTAACACGTTATTGTTCACTTATAAACCAAAAATGAAGAATTTTCCATGTATAACGCCAGCAAAGCAGTATTTCGGTTTCAAATCGGTTATCGGTCAAATAACGATTTTTTTAAAATATTTTTTGGATAATGATTTGCACGTATTCATAGATAAATTAACAAAAAATGAACATTTTCCAAATAATATTACTAACAAATATTGTAGATCGAATATTTAGTAAGTGGTCGGTTTTGAGCTCGCCATTCGGTCAAATCATAATATTTTCAAAAAATTAATTAGGATAATGCTTAACACGTTATTGTTCACGTAAAAGCCAAAAATGAAGAATTTTCCATGTATAACGCCAGCAAGGCAGTATTTCTGTTTCAAATCGGTTATCGGTCAAATTACGATATTTTTAAAATATTTTTTGGATAATGATTTGCACGTATTTATAGATAAAATAACCAAAAATTTATATTTTCCAAATATATTTTCTACCAAATTTGGTAGATCGAATATTTAGTAAGTGGTCGGTTTTGATCTCGCCATTCGGTAAAATCATAATATTTTCAATAAATTAATTAGAATAATGCTTAACACGTTATTGTTGACGTAGAAACCAAGAATGAAGAATTTTCCATGTATAACGCCAGCAAGGCAGTATTTCTGTTTCAACTCGGTCATCGGTCAAATCACGATATTTTTAAAATATTTTTTGGATATTGATTTGCACGTATTTATAGATAAAATAACCAAAAATTTATATTTTCCAAATATATTTACTACCAAATTTGGTAGATCGAATATTTAGTAAGTGGTCGGTTTTGAGCTCGCCATTCGGTCAAATCATAATATATTCAAAAAATTAATTAGGATAAGGCTTAACACGTTATTGTTGACGTATAAACCAAGAATGAAGAATTTTCCATGTATAATGCCAGCAAGGCAGTATTTCTGTTTCAAATAGGTTATCGGTCAAATCACGATATTTTTAAAATATTTTTTGGATAATGATTTGCACGTATTTATAGATAAAATAACCCAAAATGAATATTTTCCAAATATATTTCCTACCAAATTTGGTGGATCGAATATTTAGTAAGTGGTCGGTTTTTAGCTCGCCATTCGGTCAAATCATAATATTTTCATAAAACTAATTAGGATAAGGCTTAACACGTTATTGTTGACGTATAAACCAAGAATGAAGAATTTTCCATGTATAACGCCAGCAAGGCAGTATTTCTGTTTCAAATCGGTTATCGGTCAAATTAAGATATTTTTAAAATATTTTTTGGATAATGATTTGCACGTATTTATAGATAAATTAACAAAAAATGAACATTTTCCAAATAATATTACTAACAAATATGGTATATCGAATATTTAGTAAGTGGTCGGTTTTGAGCTCGCCATTCGGTCAAATCATAATATTTTCAAAAAATTAATTAGGATAATGCTTAACACGTTCTTGTTCACGTATAAACAAAAAATGAAGAATTTTCCATATATAACGCCAGCAAAGCAGTATTTCGGTTTCAAATCGGTTATCGGTCAAATCACGATTTTTTTAAAATATTTTTTGGATAATGATTTGCACGTATTTATAGATAAAATAACCAAAAATAAACATTTTCGAAATATATTTACTTCCAAATTTGGTAGATCGAATATTTAGTAAGTGATCGGTTTTGAGCTCGCCATTCGGTCAAATCATAATATTTTCAAAAAATTAATTAGGATAATGCTTAACACGTTATTGTTGACGTAGAAACCAAGAATGAAGAATTTTCCATGTATAACGCCAGCAAAGCAGTATTTCGGTTTCAAATCGGTTATCGGTCAAATCACGATTTTTTTAAAATATTTTTTGGATAATGATTTGCACGTATTTATAGATAAAATAACCAAAAATTTATATTTTCCAAATATATTTACTACCAAATTTGGTAGATCGAATATTTAGTAAGTGGTCGGTTTTGAGCTCGCCATTCGGTCAAATCATAATATATTCAAAAAATTAATTAGGATAAGGCTTAACACGTTATTGTTGACGTATAAACCAAGAATGAAGAATTTTCCATGTATAATGCCAGCAAGGCAGTATTTCTGTTTCAAATAGGTTATCGGTCAAATCACGATATTTTTAAAATATTTTTTGGATAATGATTTGCACGTATTTATAGATAAAATAACCAAAAATTTATATTTTCCAAATATATTTTCTACCAAATTTGGTAGATCGAATATTTAGTAAGTCGTCGGTTTTGATCTCGCCATTCGGTAAAATCATAATATTTTCAATAAATTAAATAGGATAATGCTTAACACGTTATTGTTGACGTAGAAACCAAGAATGAAGAATTTTCCATGTATAACGCCAGCAAGGCAGTATTTCTGTTTCAAATCGGTCATCGGTCAAATAACGATATTTTTAAAATATTTTTTGGATATTGATTTGCACGTATTTATAGATAAAATAACCAAAAATTTATATTTTCCAAATATATTTACTACCAAATTTGGTAGATCGAATATTTAGTAAGTGGTCGGTTTTGAGCTCGCCATTCGGTCAAATCATAATATATTCAAAAAATTAATTAGGATAAGGCTTAACACGTTATTGTTGACGTATAAACCAAGAATGAAGAATTTTCCATGTATAACGCCAGCAAGGCAGTATTTCTGTTTCAAATAGGTTATCGGTCAAATCACGATATTTTTAAAATATTTTTTGGATAATGATTTGCACGTATTTATAGATAAAATAACCAAAAATAAACATTTTCGAAATATATTTACTTCCAAATTTGGTAGATCGAATATTTAGTAAGTGATCGGTTTTGAGCTCGCCATTCGGTCAAATCATAATATTTTCAAAAAATTAATTAGGATAATGCTTAACACGTTATTGTTGACGTAGAAACCAAAAATGAAGAATTTTCAATGTATAACGCAAGTAAGGCAGTATTTCGGTTTCCAATCGGTTATCGGTCAAATCACGATATTTTTAAAATATTTTTTGGATAATGATTTGCACGTATTTATAGATAAAATAACCAAAAATAAACATTTTCGAAATATATTTACTTCCAAATTTGGTAGATCGAATATTTAGTAAGTGGTCGGTTTTGATATTGCCATTCGGTAAAATCATAATATTTTCAATAAATTAAATAGGATAATGCTTAACACGTTATTGTTGACGTAGAAACCAAGAATGAAGAATTTTCCATGTATAACGCCAGCAAGGCAGTATTTCTGTTTCAAATCGGTTATCGGTCAAATAACGATTTTTTTAAAATATTTTTTGGATAATGATTTGCACGTATTTATAGATAAAATAACCAAAAATTTATATTTTCCAAATATATTTACTACCAAATTTGGTAGATCGAATATTTAGTAAGTCGTCGGTTTTGATCTCGCCATTCGGTAAAATCATAATATTTTCAATAAATTAAATAGGATAATGCTTAACACGTTATTGTTGACGTAGAAACCAAGAATGAAGAATTTTCCATGTATAACGCCAGCAAAGCAGTATTTCGGTTTCAAATCGGTTATCGGTCAAATCAAGATTTTTTTAAAATATTTTTTGGATAATGATTTGCACGTATTTATAGATAAAATAACCAAAAATGAATATTTTCTAAATATATTTACTACCAAATTTGGTAGATCGAATATTTAGTAAGTGGTCGGTTTTGAGCTCGCCATTCGGTCAAATCATAATATTTTCAAAAAATTAATTAGGATAATGGTTAACACGTTATTGTTCACTTATAAACCAAAAATGAAGAATTTTCCATGTATAACGCCAGCAAAGCAGTATTTCGGTTTCAAATCGGTTATCGGTCAAATAACGATTTTTTTAAAATATTTTTTGGATAATGATTTGCACGTATTCATAGATAAATTAACAAAAAATGAACATTTTCCAAATAATATTACTAACAAATATTGTAGATCGAATATTTAGTAAGTGGTCGGTTTTGAGCTCGCCATTCGGTCAAATCATAATATTTTCAAAAAATTAATTAGGATAATGCTTAACACGTTATTGTTCACGTAAAAGCCAAAAATGAAGAATTTTCCATGTATAACGCCAGCAAGGCAGTATTTCTGTTTCAAATCGGTTATCGGTCAAATCACGATATTTTTAAAATATTTTTTGGATAATGATTTGCACGTATTTATAGATAAAATAACCAAAAATTTATATTTTCCAAATATATTTTCTACCAAATTTGGTAGATCGAATATTTAGTAAGTGGTCGGTTTTGATCTCGCCATTCGGTAAAATCATAATATTTTCAATAAATTAATTAGAATAATGCTTAACACGTTATTGTTGACGTAGAAACCAAGAATGAAGAATTTTCCATGTATAACGCCAGCAAGGCAGTATTTCTGTTTCAACTCGGTCATCGGTCAAATCACGATATTTTTAAAATATTTTTTGGATATTGATTTGCACGTATTTATAGATAAAATAACCAAAAATTTATATTTTCCAAATATATTTACTACCAAATTTGGTAGATCGAATATTTAGTAAGTGGTCGGTTTTGAGCTCGCCATTCGGTCAAATCATAATATATTCAAAAAATTAATTAGGATAAGGCTTAACACGTTATTGTTGACGTATAAACCAAGAATGAAGAATTTTCCATGTATAATGCCAGCAAGGCAGTATTTCTGTTTCAAATAGGTTATCGGTCAAATCACGATATTTTTAAAATATTTTTTGGATAATGATTTGCACGTATTTATAGATAAAATAACCCAAAATGAATATTTTCCAAATATATTTCCTACCAAATTTGGTGGATCGAATATTTAGTAAGTGGTCGGTTTTTAGCTCGCCATTCGGTCAAATCATAATATTTTCATAAAACTAATTAGGATAAGGCTTAACACGTTATTGTTGACGTATAAACCAAGAATGAAGAATTTTCCATGTATAACGCCAGCAAGGCAGTATTTCTGTTTCAAATCGGTTATCGGTCAAATTAAGATATTTTTAAAATATTTTTTGGATAATGATTTGCACGTATTTATAGATAAATTAACAAAAAATGAACATTTTCCAAATAATATTACTAACAAATATGGTATATCGAATATTTAGTAAGTGGTCGGTTTTGAGCTCGCCATTCGGTCAAATCATAATATTTTCAAAAAATTAATTAGGATAATGCTTAACACGTTCTTGTTCACGTATAAACAAAAAATGAAGAATTTTCCATATATAACGCCAGCAAAGCAGTATTTCGGTTTCAAATCGGTTATCGGTCAAATCACGATTTTTTTAAAATATTTTTTGGATAATGATTTGCACGTATTTATAGATAAAATAACCAAAAATTTATATTTTCCAAATATATTTACTACCAAATTTGGTAGATCGAATATTTAGTAAGTGGTCGGTTTTTAGCTCGCCATTCGGTCAAATCATAATATTTTCAAAAAACTAATTAGGATAAGGCTTAACACGTTATTGTTGACGTAGAAACCAAGAATGAAGAATTTTCCATGTATAACGCCAGCAAGGCAGTATTTCGTTTCAAATCGGTCATCGGTCAAATCATAATATTTTCAAAAAATTAATTAGGATAATGGTTAACACGTTATTGTTCACTTATAAACCAAAAATGAAGAATTTTCCATGTATAACGCCAGCAAAGCAGTATTTCGGTTTCAAATCGGTTATCGGTCAAATAACGATTTTTTTAAAATATTTTTTGGATAATGATTTGCACGTATTCATAGATAAATTAACAAAAAATGAACATTTTCCAAATAATATTACTAACAAATATTGTAGATCGAATATTTAGTAAGTGGTCGGTTTTGAGCTCGCCATTCGGTCAAATCATAATATTTTCAAAAAATTAATTAGGATAATGCTTAACACGTTATTGTTCACGTAAAAGCCAAAAATGAAGAATTTTCCATGTATAACGCCAGCAAGGCAGTATTTCTGTTTCAAATCGGTTATCGGTCAAATCACGATATTTTTAAAATATTTTTTGGATAATGATTTGCACGTATTTATAGATAAAATAACCAAAAATTTATATTTTCCAAATATATTTTCTACCAAATTTGGTAGATCGAATATTTAGTAAGTGGTCGGTTTTGATCTCGCCATTCGGTAAAATCATAATATTTTCAATAAATTAATTAGAATAATGCTTAACACTTTATTGTTGACGTAGAAACCAAGAATGAAGAATTTTCCATGTATAACGCCAGCAAGGCAGTATTTCTGTTTCAACTCGGTCATCGGTCAAATCACGATATTTTTAAAATATTTTTTGGATATTGATTTGCACGTATTTATAGATAAAATAACCAAAAATTTATATTTTCCAAATATATTTACTACCAAATTTGGTAGATCGAATATTTAGTAAGTGGTCGGTTTTGAGCTCGCCATTCGGTCAAATCATAATATATTCAAAAAATTAATTAGGATAAGGCTTAACACGTTATTGTTGACGTATAAACCAAGAATGAAGAATTTTCCATGTATAATGCCAGCAAGGCAGTATTTCTGTTTCAAATAGGTTATCGGTCAAATCACGATATTTTTAAAATATTTTTTGGATAATGATTTGCACGTATTTATAGATAAAATAACCCAAAATGAATATTTTCCAAATATATTTCCTACCAAATTTGGTGGATCGAATATTTAGTAAGTGGTCGGTTTTTAGCTCGCCATTCGGTCAAATCATAATATTTTCATAAAACTAATTAGGATAAGGCTTAACACGTTATTGTTGACGTATAAACCAAGAATGAAGAATTTTCCATGTATAACGCCAGCAAGGCAGTATTTCTGTTTCAAATCGGTTATCGGTCAAATTAAGATATTTTTAAAATATTTTTTGGATAATGATTTGCACGTATTTATAGATAAATTAACAAAAAATGAACATTTTCCAAATAATATTACTAACAAATATGGTATATCGAATATTTAGTAAGTGGTCGGTTTTGAGCTCGCCATTCGGTCAAATCATAATATTTTCAAAAAATTAATTAGGATAATGCTTAACACGTTCTTGTTCACGTATAAACAAAAAATGAAGAATTTTCCATATATAACGCCAGCAAAGCAGTATTTCGGTTTCAAATCGGTTATCGGTCAAATCACGATTTTTTTAAAATATTTTTTGGATAATGATTTGCACGTATTTATAGATAAAATAACCAAAAATTTATATTTTCCAAATATATTTACTACCAAATTTGGTAGATCGAATATTTAGTAAGTGGTCGGTTTTTAGCTCGCCATTCGGTCAAATCATAATATTTTCAAAAAACTAATTAGGATAAGGCTTAACACGTTATTGTTGACGTAGAAACCAAGAATGAAGAATTTTCCATGTATAACGCCAGCAAGGCAGTATTTCGTTTTAAATCGGTCATCGGTCAAATCACGATATTTTTAAAATATTTTTTGGATAATGATTTGCACGTATTTATAGATAAAATAACCAAAAATGAATATTTTCTAAATATATTTACTACCAAATTTGGTAGATCGAATATTTAGTAAGTGGTCGGTTTTGAGCTCGCCATTCGGTCAAATCATAATATTTTCAAAAAATTAATTAGGATAATGCTTAACACGTTATTGTTCACTTATAAACCAAAAATGAAGAATTTTCCATGTATAACGCCAGCAAAGCAGTATTTCGGTTTCAAATCGGTTATCGGTCAAATCACGATTTTTTTAAAATATTTTTTGGATAATGATTTGCACGTATTCATAAATAAATTAACAAAAAATGAACATTTTCCAAATAATATTACTAACAAATATTGTAGATCGAATATTTAGTAAGTGGTCGGTTTTGAGCTCGCCATTCGGTCAAATCATAATATTTTCAAAAAATTAATTAGGATAATGCTTAACACGTTATTGTTCACGTAAAAGCCAAAAATGAAGAATTTCCCATGTATAACGCCAGCAAGGCAGTATTTCTGTTTCAAATCGGTTATCGGTCAAATCACGATATTTTTAAAATATTTTTTGGATAATGATTTGCACGTATTTATAGATAAAATAACCAAAAATTTATATTTTCCAAATATATTTTCTACCAAATTTGGTAGATCGAATATTTAGTAAGTGGTCGGTTTTGATCTCGCCATTCGGTAAAATCATAATATTTTCAATAAATTAAATAGGATAATGCTTAACACGTTATTGTTGACGTAGAAACCAAGAATGAAGAATTTTCCATGTATAACGCCAGCAAGGCAGTATTTCTGTTTCAAATCGGTCATCGGTCAAATCACGATATTTTTAAAATATTTTTTGGATATTGATTTGCACGTATTTATAGATAAAATAACCAAAAATTTATATTTTCTAAATATATTTACTACCAAATTTGGTAGATCGAATATTTAGTAAGTGGTCGGTTTTGAGCTCGCCATTCGGTCAAATCATAATATATTCAAAAAATTAATTAGGATAAGGCTTAACACGTTATTGTTGACGTATAAACCAAGAATGAAGAATTTTCCATGTATAACGCCAGCAAGGCAGTATTTCTGTTTCAAATAGGTTATCGGTCAAATCACGATATTTTTAAAATATTTTTTGGATAATGATTTGCACGTATTTATAGATAAAATAACCAAAAATAAACATTTTCGAAATATATTTACTTCCAAATTTGGTAGATCGAATATTTAGTAAGTGATCGGTTTTGAGCTCGCCATTCGGTCAAATCATAATATTTTCAAAAAATTAATTAGGATAATGCTTAACACGTTATTGTTGACGTAGAAACCAAGAATGAAGAATTTTCCATGTATAACGCCAGCAAAGCAGTATTTCGGTTTCAAATCGGTTATCGGTCAAATCACGATTTTTTTAAAATATTTTTTGGATAATGATTTGCACGTATTCATAGATAAAATAACCAAAAATGAATATTTTCAAAATATACTACCAAATTTGGTAGATCGAATATTTAGTAAGTGGTCGGTTTTGAGCTCGCCATTCGGTCAAATCATAATATTTTCAAAAAATTAATTAGGATAATGCTTAACACGTTATTGTTCACTTATAAACCAAAAATGAAGAATTTTCCATGTATAACGCCAGCAAAGCAGTATTTCGGTTTCAAATCGGTTATCGGTCAAATCACGATTTTTTAAAAATATTTTTTGGATAATGATTTGCACGTATTTATAGATAAAATAACCAAAAATGAATATTTTCCAAATATATTTACTACCAAATTTGGTAGATCGAATATTTAGTAAGTGGTCGGTTTTGAGCTCGCCATTCAATCAAATCATAATATTTTCAAAATATTAATTAGGTAAATGCTTAACACGTTATAGTTCACGTATAAACCAAAAATGAAGAATTTTCAATGTATAACGCAAGTAAGGCAGTATTTCGGTTTCCAATCGGTTATCGGTCAAATCACGATATTTTTAAAATATTTTTTGGATAATGATTTGCACGTATTTATAGATAAAATAACCAAAAATAAACATTTTCGAAATATATTTACTTCCAAATTTGGTAGATCGAATATTTAGTAAGTGGTCGGTTTTGATCTCGCCATTCGGTAAAATCATAATATTTTCAATAAATTAAATAGGATAATGCTTAACACGTTATTGTTGACGTAGAAACCAAGAATGAAGAATTTTCCATGTATAACGCCAGCAAGGCAGTATTTCTGTTTCAAATCGGTTATCGGTCAAATCACGATATTTTTAAAATATTTTTTGGATAATGATTTGCACGTATTTATAGATAAAATAACCAAAAATTTATATTTTCCAAATATATTTTCTACCAAATTTGGTAGATCGAATATTTAGTAAGTGGTCGGTTTTGATCTCGCCATTCGGTAAAATCATAATATTTTCAATAAATTAAATAGGATAATGCTTAACACGTTATTGTTGACGTAGAAACCAAGAATGAAGAATTTTCCATGTATAACGCCAGCAAGGCAGTATTTCTGTTTCAAATCGGTCATCGGTCAAATAACGATATTTTTAAAATATTTTTTGGATATTGATTTGCACGTATTTATAGATAAAATAACCAAAAATTTATATTTTCCAAATATATTTACTACCAAATTTGGTAGATCGAATATTTAGTAAGTGGTCGGTTTTGAGCTCGCCATTCGGTCAAATCATAATATTTTCAAAAAATTAATTAGTATAATGCTTAACACGTTATTGTTCACTTATAAACCAAAAATGAAGAATTTTCCATGTATAACGCCAGCAAAGCAGTATTTCGGTTTCAAATCGGTTATCGGTCAAATCACGATATTTTTAAAATATTTTTTGGATAATGATTTGCACGTATTCATAGATAAATTAACAAAAAATGAACATTTTCCAAATAATATTACTAACAAATATGGTAGATCGAATATTTAGTAAGTGGTCGGTTTTTAGCTCGCCATTAGGTCAAATCATAATATTTTCAAAAAATAATTAGGATAATGCTTAACACGTTATTGTTCACGTATAAACCAAAAATGAAGAATTTTCCATGTATAACGCCAGCAAGGCAGTATTTCTGTTTCAAATCGGTTATCGGTCAAATCACGATATTTTTAAAATATTTTTTGGATAATGATTTGCACGTATTCATAGATAAATTAACAAAAAATGAACATTTTCCAAATAATATTACTAACAAATATGGTAGATCGAATATTTAGTAAGTGGTCGGTTTTGAGCTCGCGATTCGGTCAAATCATAATATTTTCAAAAAATTAATTAGGATAATGCTTAACACGTTATTGTTGACGTATAAACCAAAAATGAAGAATTTTCCATGTATAACGCCAGCAAAGCAGTATTTCGGTTTCAAATCGGTTATCGGTCAAATCACGATATTTTTAAAATATTTTTTGGATAATGATTTGCACGTATTTATAGATAAAATAACCAAAAATTTATATTTTCCAAATATATTTACTACCAAATTTGGTAGATCGAATATTTAGTAAGTGGTCGGTTTTTAGCTCGCCATTCGGTCAAATCATAATATTTTCAAAAAATTAATTAGGATAATGCTTAACACGTTATTGTTGACGTATAAACCAAGAATGAAGAATTTTCCATGTATAACGCCAGCAAGGCAGTATTTCTGTTTCAAATCGGTTATCGGTCAAATCACGATTTTTTTAAAATATTTTTTTGGATAATGATTTGCACGTGTTCATAGATAAATTAACAAAAAATGAACATTTTCCAAATAATATTACTAACAAATATTGTAGATCGAATATTTAGTAAGTGTGCGGTTTTGAACTCGCCATTCGGTCAAATCATAATATTTTCAAAAAATTAATTAGGATAATGCTTAACACGTTATTGTTCACGTATAAACCAAAAATGAAGAATTTTCCATGTATAACGCCAGCAAGGCAGTATTTAGGTTTCAAATCGGTTATCGGTCAAATCACGATATTTTTAAAATATTTTTTGGATAATGATTTGCACGTATTTATAGATAAAATAACCAAAAATTTATATTTTCCAAATATATTTACTACCAAATTTGGTAGATCGAATATTTAGTAAGTGGTCGGTTTTTAGCTCGCCATTAGGTCAAATCATAATATTTTCAAAAAATTAATTAGGATAATGCTTAACTGTTGACGTATAAACCAAGAATGAAGAATTTTCCATGTATAACGCCAGCAAGGCAGTATTTCTGTTTCAAATCGGTTATCGGTCAAATCACGATATTTTTAAAATATTTTTTGGATAATGATTTGCACGTATTTATAGATAAAATAACCAAAAATTTATATTTTCCAAATATATTTACTACCAAATTTGGTAGATCGAATATTTAGTAAGTGGTCGGTTTTTAGCTCGCCATTCGGTCAAATCATAATATTTTCAAAAAATTAATTAGGATAATGCTTAACACGTTATTGTTGACGTATAAACCAAGAATGAAGAATTTTCCATGTATAACGCCAGCAAGGCAGTATTTCTGTTTCAAATCGGTTATCGGTCAAATCACGATATTTTTAAAATATTTTTTGGATAATGATTTGCACGTATTCATAGATAAATTAACAAAAAATGAACAATTTCCAAATCATATTACTAACAAATATGGTAGATCGAATATTTAGTAAGTGGTCGGTTTTGAGCTCGCCATTCGGTCAAATCATAATATTTTCAAAAAATTAATTAGTATAATGCTTAACACGTTATTGTTCACTTATAAACCAAAAATGAAGAATTTTCCATGTATAACGCCAGCAAAGCAGTATTTCGGTTTCAAATCGGTTATCGGTCAAATCACGATATTTTTAAAATATTTTTTGGATAATGATTTACACGTATTTATAGATAAAATAACCAAAAATGAATATTTTCCAAATATATTTACTACCAAATTTTGTAGATCGAATATTTAGTAAGTGGTCGGTTTTTAGCTCGCCATTAGGTCAAATCATAATATTTTCAAAAAATAATTAGGATAATGCTTAACACGTTATTGTTCACGTATAAACCAAAAATGAAGAATTTTCCATGTATAACGCCAGCAAGGCAGTATTTCTGTTTCAAATCGGTTATCGGTCAAATCACGATATTTTTAAAATATTTTTTGGATAATGATTTGCACGTATTCATAGATAAATTAACAAAAAATGAACATTTTCCAAATAATATTACTAACAAATATGGTAGATCGAATATTTAGTAAGTGGTCGGTTTTGAGCTCGCGATTCGGTCAAATCATAATATTTTCAAAAAATTAATTAGGATAATGCTTAACACGTTATTGTTCACGTATAAACCAAAAATGAAGAATTTTCCATGTATAACGCCAGCAAAGCAGTATTTCGGTTTCAAATCGGTTATCGGTCAAATCACGATATTTTTAAAATATTTTTTGGATAATGATTTGCACGTATTTATAGATAAAATAACCAAAAATTTATATTTTCCAAATATATTTACTACCAAATTTGGTAGATCGAATATTTAGTAAGTGGTCGGTTTTTAGCTCGCCATTCGGTCAAATCATAATATTTTCAAAAAATTAATTAGGATAATGCTTAACACGTTATTGTTGACGTATAAACCAAGAATGAAGAATTTTCCATGTATAACGCCAGCAAGGCAGTATTTCTGTTTCAAATCGGTTATCGGTCAAATCACGATATTTTTAAAATATTTTTTGGATAATGATTTGCACGTATTTATAGATAAAATAACAAAAAATTTATATTTTCCAAATATATTTACTACCAAATTTGGTAGATCGAATATTTAGTAAGTGATCGGTTTTGAGCTCGCCATTCGGTCAAATCATAATATTTTCAAAAAATTAATTAGGATAATGCTCAACACGTTATTGTTGACGTAGAAACCAAGAATGAAGAATTTCCCATGTATAACGCCAGCAAGGCAGTATTTCGTTTCAAATCGGTCATCGGTCAATTCACGATATTTTTAAAATATTTTTTGGATAATGTTTTGCACGTATTTATAGATAAAATAACCAAAAATTTATATTTTCCAAATATATTTACTACCAAATTTGGTAGATCGAATATTTAGTAAGTGGTCGGTTTTTAGCTCGCCATTAGGTCAAATCATAATATTTTCAAAAAATTAATTAGGATAATGCTTAACTGTTGACGTATAAACCAAGAATGAAGAATTTTCCATGTATAACGCCAGCAAGGCAGTATTTCTGTTTCAAATCGGTTATCGGTCAAATCACGATATTTTTAAAATATTTTTTGGATAATGATTTGCACGTATTTATAGATAAAATAACCAAAAATTTATATTTTCCAAATATATTTACTACCAAATTTGGTAGATCGAATATTTAGTAAGTGGTCGGTTTTTAGCTCGCCATTCGGTCAAATCATAATATTTTCAAAAAATTAATTAGGATAATGCTTAACACGTTATTGTTGACGTATAAACCAAGAATGAAGAATTTTCCATGTATAACGCCAGCAAGGCAGTATTTCTGTTTCAAATCGGTTATCGGTCAAATCACGATATTTTTAAAATATTTTTTGGATAATGATTTGCACGTATTCATAGATAAATTAACAAAAAATGAACAATTTCCAAATCATATTACTAACAAATATGGTAGATCGAATATTTAGTGTGGTCGGTTTTGAACTCGCCATTCGGTCAAATCATAATATTTTCAAAATATTAATTAGGTAAATGCTTAACACGTTATAGTTCACGTATAAACCAAAAATGAAGAATTTTCAATGTATAACGCAAGTAAGGCAGTATTTCGGTTTCCAATCGGTTATCGGTCAAATCACGATATTTTTAAAATATTTTTTGGATAATGATTTGCACTTATAGATAAATTAACCAAAAATAAACATTTTCGAAATATATTTACTTCCAAATTTGGTAGATCGAATATTTAGTAAGTGATCGGTTTTGAGCTCGCCATTCGGTCAAATCATAATATTTTCAAAAAATTAATTAGGATAATGCTTAACACGTTATTGTTGACGTATAAACCAAGAATGAAGAATTTTCCATGTATAACGCCAGCAAGGCAGTATTTCTGTTTCAAATAGGTTATCGGTCAAATCACGATATTTTTAAAATATTTTATGGATAATGATTTGCACGTATTTATAGATAAAATAACCAAAAATTTATATTTTCCAAATATATTTACTACCAAATTTGGTAGATCGAATATTTAGTAAGTGGTCGGTTTTGAGCTCGCCATTCGGTCAAATCATAATATTTTCAAAAAATTAATTAGGATAATGCTTAACACGTTATTGTTCACTTATAAACCAAAAATGAAGAATTTTCCATGTATAACGCCAGCAAAGCAGTATTTCGGTTTCAAATCTGTTATCGGTCAAATCACGATTTTTTTAAAATATTTTTTGGATAATGATTTGCACGTGTTCATAGATAAATTAACAAAAAATGAACATTTTCCAAATAATATTACTAACAAATTTTGTAGATCGAATATTTAGTAAGTGTGCGGTTTTGAACTCGCCATTCGGTCAAATCATAATATTTTCAAAAAATTAATTAGGATAATGCTTTACACGTTATTGTTGACGTATAAACCAAGAATGAAGAATTTTCCATGTATAACGCCAGCAAGGCAGTATTTCTGTTTCAAATAGGTTATCGGTCAAATCACGATATTTTTAAAATATTTTATGGATAATGATTTGCACGTATTTATAGATAAAATAACCAAAAATTTATATTTTCCAAATATATTTACTACCAAATTTGGTAGATCGAATATTTAGTAAGTGGTCGGTTTTGAGCTCGCCATTTCAAAAAATTAATTAGGATAATGCTTAACACGTTATTGTTGACGTATAAACCAAGAATGAAGAATTTTCCATATATAACGCCAGCAAGGCAGTATTTCGTTTCAAATCGGTCATCGGTAAAATCACGATATTTTTAAAATATTTTTTGGACAATGATTTGCACGTATTCATAGATAAATTAACAAAAAATGAACATTTTCCAAATAATATTACTAACAAATATGGTAGATCGAATATTTAGTAAGTGGTCGGTTTTGAGCTCGCCATTCGGTCAAATCATAATATTTTGAAAAAATTAATTAGGATAATGCTTAACACGTTATTGTTCACGTATAAACCAAAAATGAAGAATTTTCCATGTATAACGCCAGCAAAGCAGTATTTCGGTTTCAAATCGGTTATCGGTCAAATCACGATTTTTTTAAAATATTTTTTGGATAATGATTTGCATGTATTTATAGATAAAATAACCAAAAATATATATTTTCCAAATATATTTACTACCAAATTTGGTAGATCGAATATTTAGTAAGTGGTCGGTTTTGAGCTCGCCATTTCAAAAAATTAATTAGGATAATGCTTAACACGTTATTGTTGACGTATAAACCAAGAATGAAGAATTTTCCATGTATAACGCCAGCAAGGCAGTATTTCGTTTCAAATCGGTCATCGGTCAAATCACGATATTTTTAAAATTTTTTTTGGATAATGATTTGCACGTATTTATAGATAAAATAACCAAAAATTTATATTTTCCAAATATATTTACTACCAAATTTGGTAGATC
>NW_027050963.1:0-2361 GCF_954871325.1 Gordionus sp. m RMFG-2023 | reverse complement strand
GATAGATATATAGATAGATAGATAGATAGATAGATAGATAGATAGATAGATAGATAGATAGATAGATAGATAGATAGATAGATAGATAGATAGATAGATAGATAGATAGATAGATAGATAGATAGATAGATAGATAGATAGATAGATAGATAGATAGATAGATAGATAGATAGATAGATAGATAGATAGATAGATAGATAGATAGATAGATAGATAGATAGATAGATAGATAGATAGATAGATAGATAGATAGATAGATAGATAGATAGATAGATAGATAGATAGATAGATAGATAGATAGATAGATAGATAGATAGATAGATAGATAGATAGATAGATAGATAGATAGATAGATAGATAGATAGATAGATAGATAGATAGATAGATAGATAGATTAGATAGATAGATAGATAGATAGATAGATAGATAGATAGATAGATAGATAGATAGATAGATAGATAGATAGATAGATAGATAGATAGATAGATAGATAGATAGATAGATAGATAGATAGATAGATAGATAGATAGATAGATAGATAGATAGATAGATAGATAGATAGATAGATAGATAGATAGATAGATAGATAGATAGATAGATAGATAGATAGATAGATAGATAGATAGATAGATAGATAGATAGATAGATAGATAGATAGATAGATAGATAGATAGATAGATAGATAGATAGATAGATAGATAGATAGATAGATAGATAGATAGATAGATAGATAGATAGATAGATAGATAGATAGATAGATAGATAGATAGATAGATAGATAGATAGATAGATAGATAGATAGATAGATAGATAGATAGATAGATAGATAGATAGATAGATAGATAGATAGATAGATAGATAGATAGATAGATAGATAGATAGATAGATAGATAGATAGATAGATAGATAGATAGATAGATAGATAGATAGATAGATAGATAGATAGATAGATAGATAGATAGATAGATAGATAGATAGATAGATAGATAGATAGATAGATAGATAGATAGATAGATAGATAGATAGATAGATAGATAGATAGATAGATAGATAGATAGATAGATAGATAGATAGATAGATAGATAGATAGATAGATAGATAGATAGATAGATAGATAGATAGATAGATTAAAAATTATGTGTAATAAAAATATTTTATATGTGCACATTTGCAATTTTTATTAAACAAAAATAATCCATCGCGCAACAACTCTAGCATGTGCAATTATATCAAATATATTTTGGCGCCTGCCTGTCAATGCCTATCAAAGTCTGATGGTGTCTAAGTAGCTATAAGCATCTTTTTTTAAAAAAAAGAGATATTACTTACCAAGACTACCAGGAAAGTATATCAAATCTTGGGCCAATAACATATTGAATTCTCCTAGTAAGTGAGATTTGTTATCAGAGGTGGATGCAAAATTGTTCCCTTACCCTAAGTTTATATCTTGACATCCCATCACAAGAAAATATTGTCTGCAAAGTAGAATTTTAGGGCCTCAAATTGTTTAAATCGACATGAATTTGTAAAATACTTTTTACGAAACCTTTCATAATTGATCAAAATGTATCGAATATTCTTACGTAGTCCATAACACAGCTCACTTTCAGTGCGTATCAAGTCCCTTTTACAGTAAGCATCCAACAATACTCACTCATTAAGATCCCATCTATTTTTTTCTAGATATATTCCCGAACCTGCATCTCATTTAAAACACAAATTCTAACTGAAATTTATGATGTATGGTATACTTAGATAATGGAAGCCTAGTGTGGGTCTCATCATCTAATCATCTTAGATACCATTAATAAACTATTCAAACTCGGCTTATTTATTTGATTGTAATAGTCGAATTTATTTGGTTTGGAGTATATTTCCTTAGCAATACATAATCCTGAATCTGTGGATGAACTTAAATCAATTTTTGTTTTTTTTAGTAAAGTGGGATTACGAGATAATACCTTTAAGAAGAGACTTCTAGAGATCAGAATAGGTCCTGTGCATGGATTTAATAGAAAATCTCTTTCAAACCCGGCCTAAGCTTTTTTTTTAATATCTCGTTATTTTGAATAATTTTGACGGTATTTTCTTTTGTAGAAATGTTTTAAAAAGAAAATGGAAAACAATGGTTTTTTTAAAAAAAATTATAGGAATTTTTTTCCTTATGGATGTTTTTAAAATGTGAACGGGAACACTTTTTTTTTCGCCCTTAACTGAAAGAGAAGTAAGTACATAAAAAATAACTCTTCAAATTTATTTTGATATTCATATCTTTGTTTTGAGCCTATTTTTAAAACGGCTAACTCATAACCAGAGAAATATTGTCTAAACCTCGAGCTTTCTTTAATATATTTCTAGATC
>NW_027050962.1:0-12866 GCF_954871325.1 Gordionus sp. m RMFG-2023 | reverse complement strand
ACCCCATCACCTAGACTCGCCCTTTACGGGGAGAGATTGCCCTTTAGTTGAATATATCTTTAGATTAGCTATCGATTGATACCCTATGTGAGACATAACCTATTTCATAAGGCCAATAAAACAACATTAATAAAATTATAAAGAAATAAAAAGAAACGCGCGTAAAACGCTTTTAAATATAAGATTCCTGTTTATCACGGTTCAAACGTGATAATACCGTATAGTCCCGAATAGTTATGATCCCTTTAAAAATTACGACATATATATAACCTTCTTGTGTATTTAATTTTAAAATGAAATGAGGTGGTTTGCCAAAAGATTTACCATACCCCAGTCTCCCCTGCAGGTACTAATAATACCTAAGCATTTTAAATTGAACAAATACTAAATTTTCTCTAATTATAAAAGAAGATAAATTTTGCAAAAATATCTAAAATTAGTCATATATCACACGATTCTCATATGATAAACACTATATTTATTTATAAATTTTGAAATAAAATATCATATATATTATTAATTTTATAATAAATATAAATTAATTTTTCATATTAATATCATGAGATGTCGTAGCTTCTGATTTATTTTCTTTTTTATTCCATGGAGCATTCGGGAGGGTGCGGCATTTTGTCACGTAATGTTGTTTTCCACAATACCAGCAATCTGGTATTGTGGATCTTAGTCTTTTAGTTGTAGGTTTATACTTATTATAATGTATAGATGTCTGGTGCCTTTATAAATTTTTTTAAAAAATTTTATCATAATATATCGTTAAATTATAATATTACCTAGGCTTAGATTGAACTTCTTGAAGTTTCGTTTTAGTAATTGTATAAAGGCATCCATCTAGGATAAAAGTGGTGGTCGACGAGTTGCTGTTCACTACATATATTTGATGTAATTAAAAATAGGTTATAAGTAGGTGCGGGGATTTTTTTTTACTAAGAAATATGAAACTAGTAAGAATTATCACGAATTATTTAAATAAAATAAAATTTAAAAATAAGGGTTACATGTCAATACCGCGAAAATTTTAAGATATAATTTGTCAATGAACATAAACAAATACAAATTAGGATTTATATTTTAATTAGGATTTATATTTTAATTAGGATTTATATTTTAATTAGGATTTATATTTTAATTAGGATTTATATTTTAATTAGGATTTATATTTTATTTTTATTTTAATTAGGATTTATATTTTATTTTGGGACAAGAAAAAATCTTTTTTTATTTTTAAAATTTTATCATATTATTTTATCGCCCAGCGTTGAATAATTTTTTTTAAGATTATTTTATCCATTTTTTTATTCAAGGGTATTCCGAGAATTTACATGACGGCACCTGGCTTCTTATTTGTTTTAAACTTAAAGCTATAAAATAAATGATTTTGACGATTACAATAGATTTAATAAGATGGAGGTCTAATCAATTCAATGTTCCCCTTCATCTTAGCTTATTTAAAAATTTCTATGCCTCCAGATATGGCTGAAGATGGGAAGGGGGGTGTGGGGGGGGGGGGTTGTATCTATATGAACCATTTATTTTTTAAAAAATATTTTTGAAAAATTTTAATTATATTATATTTATAGATAAAAAAAAACTTTTTACTATAATAAAAAGAAAAAATTATCAACATGTTTTTTTCGCGCTGGATAGGGTTAATCATATGATTAACTAGAGGCTATTTGAATCAAGGCTAGCTGAATCAATTAAATTATGCTTAAAATTATGATATAATTATTCATTGGCTACTATTATAGCTTTAAATTAATTTTATATGATAATTATTATAATTATAAAAAAAATTTAAAAATAAATTAAAAACTTAAACATTTTTTAAAATTAATAAAATGTCATATTTTGACATTTTCATATAAATTATTTAGATGCAAATGATGTATTGTATCAATAAAACATAGTCCATAAAAAATAGAAGAATAATAATTATAATCATCTATGTTAGAGACTTACTAAATCAATGGAATCTACAAGCCCCGGTTTTGGGGCTTGTTGGAGAAAAATTTTACTTTTATTAGAATCAATAAAATATTAAAAATATTTATTAATGTATAACTATAGGTAAATGTTTGCTGGGCTATATCATAGTATTCTATAAATTCAAAAGCTACAATTATTTTCAGGCTTATGATGATTTTGACAAAAACGCGAATAGCCCTAGTCTATACTGTTGGAAGAAAGTTGATTATGAGATCAAAAATAGATTATTTACCGGTTGACTAAAAAAACTTTACGTTTTTAAATCTTTATAACTCTAAAACGCGTCATCGTTCTTTTTATGAAATCTATTTTATTGTGTATCTTAATAATCTCAAAATATTTTAAAAATGTAGTAGGGACACTCATCTTTTTAAAAATTTCTCCTAAATCATAAACTATAACATAAAAATATTTCGGTATTATAAAAGAAATCTCATTATTAAATGCCACTAACAATATAAGCATTTACGGTAATTTGTAAATTAATTATTTTATCAAGAGAAGATCTGATAATGATAAAATTATGCCGTAGGGCCTAATATTTTTAAAAAAAATTATGGCTGGGTCGGGCTGTTATCATATAATTATATATTTTAAAAATATTCCAAGAAATAAGACGCAATATTTTTTATTTGTATATTTTTTTTGACAGACTTTTAAAATATTTATAAAATTCCTTCTTTATTTATTTCAAAATAATTATATAAAAATTTACAAATGCTAGAAAAATAAAATAATGCAGCTCACTATTTTTAAGAAAAAAAAATGAGATCGTTTATAACCCAAATAAATGAATTTTTAATATATCATGCAGCACTTACATCTGCAAATATTACTTCCACAAAAGACTTCCCAACCTTTTTCAGATGGTGATAGAAAAAAAAAATTTGTTAGATTTTTATTATGAAGATGTTAAAGTATCTTATGATGCCTTAATAGGAATAACTATGTTTATAAGATTAACTATAGTTGATATAGTCCCCAAAAATGCTATGGATTCTCTGCATTATTTCAAACACATTTTAGATTAAATTCCCAATGTATTAAAAGGGTTTATAAACTCTTCCCATTAGTAAACTAATGAGAGAACACTAATAAAATCAAATTTATAAAATTTTACATTGGATTTTTTTCCTATATATATGATGATTTAGGGGTAGTGTTGTTAAACTAGCTAACTTTAGTCAACTATAAAATAGTGTAGCCATGTTTTTATTCAAAAATATTAGAATCAATCTTCAAGTTGAGACTTAACTTAGAGACTTAATTCTACTTTTTAGTCTAAAAGCTCGACTAAGTCATGATAGAGATGGTGAAAGTTAGGTAATTTAACAACACTATTTTGGGGTGGCAAAAAATTATATTAATTTTTATCTTTCATAATTTGTAAAGGATTAAAACGTTACTTTTGCAGGTACGAATCATAAATATTTCAACTGTCCGATAGAAATAAAAATTTAGGCCGTATAAGCATTATATAATTATAAAGTTTAAGTAAAAAAAATATCCCTTAAATTCATATAATCTAGAAAAAAAAAATAGGAAAAATATTTATAAAATTACTTTTTTGATGAATATTTTCGGATAAAATTACACAAAAAATAATATTAAAATATAAAATAAATTTATTCTTATTAAATTTTATAATAAATTTATTTATAAACAACTTTAAAATAAAAACTTTTATTAATTAAAGTGTATTAAACAAAATTACAACCTCAACCAGGCATCCACTACCCTCTCTCCCTTTTCATTTTATTTTAACAACATTTTACATTCCCTTTTACGGCCTGGCTGAGAATACATGGACCATTATAATATACACTGGGAAAAAAACGAAAGGGGAAAAAAATCAAACGTACCGCAAGAAAATCAAACGTACCGCAAAAAAATCAAACGTACCGCAAGAAAAATTATTTCTTATCTTATAACACATAAAAACTTACACAAAAATAACTCTCCTTTTTACAATAAGCATTTTACCGTTCATTCCACTTTTTCTTTTAAATTTTATTTATGTACCACAACAGCCGTATTACTTTTCTTTCTGTTATATAAAATCATTTAAAACAATTCACAATCTTTGCAAATAAAAAAACAATAAAATTGCAAAGTCATGTAACTAATAACTGACATTGAAAGCAGTCTTGATTGTTAAGCTTGATATAATTTATTTGTATAAATAGCCCCAGTAGCACCACTTTGATTAAGATCATATTTTGAAGTATTTATATTATCAATTTTGTTCGGGTAAATTGTTATTCTATATAATATGATTTTTTCTTTTATATAAGATGATTTTTGTGTGGTAAAATTGTATATTAATCTTTTTTTTAAAAATAGAAAAAGTGTAAAAAGTTACTTTTGAAGGTACGAATGATATAAAGCATTTGTTAAATTTAAAAATAATAAGATTTTATGTTTTAAAGCTATAAAATTAATAATTTTGACGATTACAAAAGATTTAATAAGATAGAGGTCTCAATCCAATGTTCCCCTTCATCTAATCATATTTAAATTAAAAATTATCAACATATTTTTTAGCGCTGGAAAGGGTTAATCATATCAGTAACTATGAGCTAGTAGAATTAGGTCGAATTAATTATATTATGCTTAAAAATATGATATAATAAGTATTCATTGGCTATTATACCTTTAAATTCTATTTTTTTCCCTTTAACTTTCACCTTTTCTGGTGGTTGATATTCAAAAGAATTAGAAAAAAAAATTAAAAAATTCTTTAAAACTTAAACATTTTTTAAAATAAAATATCACATTTTGAAATTTTTTATGAATTATTTATATATAAATGGTGTCTTATTGATAATAACAATTATCCTATAGGAAACTTAATAAGCCAATATAATCTACAAGGGGGTTTGAGGCTTATTGGGGCAAAAATTAACTTTTACTAGAATCAATCTTAAATATAAAATATTAAAATATTTATTAATAGGGTCTTTTGTAAAAAACGACTTAATCTAATCGTTAAAAAAATTGAGTATACCAAATTCCACATATTTTTTAATAAAATACGAATTTCATAAATAACAAGTGACGTGTTTTAGAGGTAAATATTAAAACGCTACTTTAAATAAATATAGACAATTAAGCTGGTTCTCTGGTTTTTTGGAACTTAATAAATGGGTTAAATATAATTTTGTCAAATATAAATCACTATTTCATTGTGATAATGTTAGTTGTAATGCATTCGCGATATTGCATTCGCTGTAATGTATTCGCTCTAATACATTCGCGATAATGTATTCGCGGTATTACATTCGCTCTAATGCATTCGCTATAATTCATTTGCTATAATACATTCGCTATAATGCATTCGCGATAATCCATTCGCGATAATTCATTCGCTATAATGCATTCGCGATAATTCATTCGCTGTTATGCATTCGCTATAATATTTTCGCGGTAATGCATTCGCGCTAATATATTCGCTATGATACATTCGCGGTAATGCATTCGCTATAATATCTTTTCGCGGTAATCGACATTCGCGATAATGCATTCGCGATAATACTCGCGGTAATGCATTCGCTATAATATCTTTTCGCGGTAATCGACATTCGCGATAATGCATTCGCGATAATACATTTCGCGCTAAAAGTTTTGCGGTATTGACGTGATACGATTATTTATACCCATATCGATATTTTGTTTTAATAAAAATATTCATGACCCCCAGACCTAGACACGCCCATTAGGAAGAGTTTGACCTCCTGTTGAGCTGATTTTTTTATTAGCTCTCAATTGATATCCTTAGACGTTTTTAGGAGAAACTGTACGTATACGACCAATAACCTTATAACCATTATAGAGAGGTTTCGGTGATAAGATATTAAATTATATCCGTATTTGGGAAAAAATTATCAAAATTTTTATGGATTGGACTGGACTCGGAAAATATTCCTCAAAATATAGACTTGGATCTTGCTTGGGAAAATCCTTTAAAAACCATTATGGGCTGTGCTAGGAAAAAATTTTCAAAATTATTATGGGTTTAGCTGGGCTTGAGAAATTTTTTTTTTTAAATTATAAGGTTAGGGACCCTTGGAATTTTTTTCTAAATTTGTGACCTAGCAAATCGCGATTCATCTCATATTAATATTTTGAATGTATAGATAAAGATGTCATATTTTTTATCTAGTATAAAATAATGCGATAAAATGAATTAGTTATTTTACAAATAAAAATCTCGCTGTCAATCAAAAATTTGATGATATGAGAATAATATATTTTAAAAATTATAGCTTTTCAAATTTTTTAAATATGTTAAAATTTTATCAAGGGTAATTTTTTTTTCTTGTTTTTTTTTAAATATCGATCGATAAGGCCTTTTTCAATTTATAGTCAACAGTTGTTATTATTTTTTTTTTGAAATTTATAAAATATTTTTTTAAAAAGAATTTCAAAAATATATTTATAGTTTTATATTTAAAACCTCAAATCATCGAAGTAATTTGACTATAATAAACATTACATTTATTAAAATAGTGCAGAGCAGATCCGGGTCAAATGAATTTATGCCGAGCCAAAATAAAAAATCTGAGCTGTTCATAATATTTTGCATAGTATCAAAGACACTAGGTATTCGATTCGTTTATTTTATAAATATTGCTTTGTTTAATTATCACTAAACCTGGGTTCAGGATAAGTTTATAAGATTATACATTATATTTAATTTTGAAATTTTTTAGGTGTTGATATGAACTTTAACTATTACAGGGAAAAGAAAATAGAAAAGAAACCACATAATATACATACAAACATTGATATATAATGTTGATCCAAGGTAGAATTAATAATTTTTCAAATATATTTTAAATTACATAAAATATAATTTACAGGCATAATTTAAAAAAAGATTTTAGTATAATTCTTAGAAAATATTTAACCTCACTAAATATATTAAGGTTTAGGAATAAATTCTTTAAGGCTTTGGCTATGTTAAATTTTTATAGAAATAATGTAGTTTTTAATATTTTTCCTTTCAAATTATAGTTCGTAGTGATATTTTATAGATTATGGCTAAAGTTTTATTTAGATTTTTTTAGGGTAAAATGATATTTACAGGTTTATATTAACTTAATTACAAAAGTCTTCTTCCCGACTACGCCTAAAAATAATTAAATCTATATTTATCTAAGGTAAATTCAATATAATATTAATAAGGATTTTAAGATATATATATAATATAATTAAGATGTTATATCTTAGAATGAAATTGATCTGTTAATCTCATATATAAAAAGATATTTTATTTATCTTTTAATTTCTTGAACATAATTTTTAATTCTGTTAATTTTATTCTATATAAAATTATTAATAATTTTTATCATAATCCTGATATGGGGGCATTAAATAATTTCGCGATCATTGTTATTTTAATGGAGGAATATTGGAGGCGGTTATTATCAATTTCTTCTTCAATATGGAATATAGTAGGAAATACTAAATGTAATTTATAAATGCTAAGCTTGAGATATACACAAAATCATAAATATCCTTTTATTAAATTCTTATTAGCATGAAGAAATACATATAAATCTATTTTAAAATGGGTTAAGTTCAAATTAGATGTTTTTGACAAATACATTTTGTCAGGTCTACGTGAAAATAATGGTAAGAAAAAAAATTCAAAATTAAATTATATCATGAAAAATGTTGGTCATAACGTGCCAAATTCTAATATTCTAACAATTTGAAAATAACTCAAGACTTATTTTCTGAAATATACAATAATCCCTATATTCGAATGCATATATTATTGCAGTTGGATTTTTTTATTGGAGATATTCTTTATCATATTATTTTACAATGCAATCATTAATCATATATCTCGATTCCACATCATTTATTATCTATTTTAATCTCTTCCATATTCCGAAACATTACATTTGGAAGCATGCGTGGTTTATAAAAGGAGTTCGAAATCTGATAAAGTTTAAAATGTTGCAGTTCGTTTATTATCCATATATTCATTGGTTATAATTAGCATCTTAATTTATTTGATCGGCGAAATTTTGTAGGTGTAATGTATAGTTGCTACGCTTTAATAAACATCTTTCTATATTCGATGTTCATAAAATTCAAAAATGGATCACTTTATTATTATTATTAAATTCTTATTACCATGAAGAAATATTTTAAAATGGGTTAAGTTCTAATTAGATGTTTTTGACAAATACATTTTGTCAGGTCTACGTGAAAATAATGGTAAGAAAAAAAATTCAAAATTAAATTATATCATGAAAAATGTTGGTCATAACGTGCCAAATTCTAATATTCTAACAATTTGAAAATAACTCAAGACTTATTTTCTGAAATATACAATAATCCCTATATTCGAATGCATATATTATTGCAGTTGGATTTTTTTATTGGAGATATTCTTTATCATATTATTTTACAATGCAATCATTAATCATATATCTCGATTCCACATCATTTATTATCTATTTTAATCTCTTCCATATTTCGAAACATTACATTTGGAAGCATGCGTGGTTTATAAAAGGAGTTCGAAATCTGATAAAGTTTAAAATGTTGCAGTTCGTTTATTATCCATATATTCATTGGTTATAATTAGCATCTTAATTTATTTGATCGGCGAAATTTTGTAGGTGTAATGTATAGTTGCTACGCTTTAATAAACATCTTTCTATATTCGATGTTCATAAAATTCAAAAATGGATCACTTTATTATTATTATTAAATTCTTATTACCATGAAGAAATATTTTAAAATGGGTTAAGTTCTAATTAGATGTTTTTGACAAATACATTTTGTCAGGTCTCCGTGAAAATAATGGTAAGAAAAAAAATTCAAAATTAAATTATATCATGAAAAATGTTGGTCATAACGTGCCAAATTCTAATATTCTAACAATTTGAAAATAACTCAAGACTTATTTTCTGAAATATACAATAATCCCTATATTCGAATGCATATATTATTGCAGTTGGATTTTTTTATTGGAGATATTCTTTATCATATTATTTTACAATGCAATCATTAATCATATATCTCGATTCCACATCATTTATTATCTATTTTAATCTCTTCCATATTCCGAAACATTACATTTGGAAGCATGCGGGGTTTATAAAAGGAGTTCGAAAGCTGATAAAGTTTAAAATGTTGCAGTTCGTTTATTATCCATATATTCATTGGTTATAATTAGCATCTTAATTTATTTGATGGGCGAAATTTTGTAGGTGTAATGTATAGTTGCTACGCTTTAATAAACATCTTTCTATATTCGATGTTCATAAAATTCAAAAATGGATCACTTTATTATTATTATTAAATTCTTATTACCATGAAGAAATATTTTAAAATGGGTTAAGTTCTAATTAGATGTTTTTGACAAATACATTTTGTCAGGTCTCCGTGAAAATAATGGTAAGAAAAAAAATTCAAAATTAAATTATATCATGAAAAATGTTGGTCATAACGTGCCAAATTCTAATATTCTAACAATTTGAAAATAACTCAAGACTTATTTTCTGAAATATACAATAATCCCTATATTCGAATGCATATATTATTGCAGTTGGATTTTTTTATTGGAGATATTCTTTATCATATTATTTTACAATGCAATCATTAATCATATATCTCGATTCCACATCATTTATTATCTATTTTAATCTCTTCCATATTCCGAAACATTACATTTGGAAGCATGCGTGGTTTATAAAAGGAGTTCGAAATCTGATAAAGTTTAAAATGTTGCAGTTCGTTTATTATCCATATATTCATTGGTTATAATTAGCATCTTAATTTATTTGATCGGCGAAATTTTGTAGGTGTAATGTATAGTTGCTACGCTTTAATAAACATCTTTCTATATTCGATGTTCATAAAATTCAAAAATGGATCACTTTATTATTATTATTAAATTCTTATTACCATGAAGAAATATTTTAAAATGGGTTAAGTTCTAATTAGATGTTTTTGACAAATACATTTTGTCAGGTCTCCGTGAAAATAATGGTAAGAAAAAAAATTCAAAATTAAATTATATCATGAAAAATGTTGGTCATAACGTGCCAAATTCTAATATTCTAACAATTTGAAAATAACTCAAGACTTATTTTCTGAAATATACAATAATCCCTATATTCGAATGCATATATTATTGCAGTTGGATTTTTTTATTGGAGATATTCTTTATCATATTATTTTACAATGCAATCATTAATCATATATCTCGATTCCACATCATTTATTATCTATTTTAATCTCTTCCATATTCCGAAACATTACATTTGGAAGCATGCGTGGTTTATAAAAGGAGTTCGAAATCTGATAAAGTTTAAAATGTTGCAGTTCGTTTATTATCCATATATTCATTGGTTATAATTAGCATCTTAATTTATTTGATCGGCGAAATTTTGTAGGTGTAATGTATAGTTGCTACGCTTTAATAAACATCTTTCTATATTCGATGTTCATAAAATTCAAAAATGGATCACTTTATTATTATTATTAAATTCTTATTACCATGAAGAAATATTTTAAAATGGGTTAAGTTCTAATTAGATGTTTTTGACAAATACATTTTGTCAGGTCTCCGTGAAAATAATGGTAAGAAAAAAAATTCAAAATTAAATTATATCATGAAAAATGTTGGTCATAACGTGCCAAATTCTAATATTCTAACAATTTGAAAATAACTCAAGACTTATTTTCTGAAATATACAATAATCCCTATATTCGAATGCATATATTATTGCAGTTGGATTTTTTTATTGGAGATATTCTTTATCATATTATTTTACAATGCAATCATTAATCATATATCTCGATTCCACATCATTTATTATCTATTTTAATCTCTTCCATATTCCGAAACATTACATTTGGAAGCATGCGGGGTTTATAAAAGGAGTTCGAAAGCTGATAAAGTTTAAAATGTTGCAGTTCGTTTATTATCCATATATTCATTGGTTATAATTAGCATCTTAATTTATTTGATGGGCGAAATTTTGTAGGTGTAATGTATAGTTGCTACGCTTTAATAAACATCTTTCTATATTCGATGTTCATAAAATTCAAAAATGGATCACATTATTATTATTGTTAAATTCTTATTACCATGAAGAAATATTTTAAAATGGGTTAAGTTCTAATTAGATGTTTTTGACAAATAGATTTTGTCAGGTCTCCGTGAAAATAATGGTAAGAAAAAAAATTCAAAATTAAATTATATCATGAAAAATGTTGGTCATAACGTGCCAAATTCTAATATTCTAACAATTTGAAAATAACTCAAGACTTATTTTCTGAAATATACAATAATCCCTATATTCGAATGCATATATTATTGCAGTTGGATTTTTTTATTGGAGATATTCTTTATCATATTATTTTACAATGCAATCATTAATCATATATCTCGATTCCACATCATTTATTATCTATTTTAATCTCTTCCATATTCCGAAACATTACATTTGGAAGCATGCGTGGTTTATAAAAGGAGTTCGAAATCTGATAAAGTTTAAAATGTTGCAGTTCGTTTATTATCCATATATTCATTGGTTATAATTAGCATCTTAATTTATTTGATCGGCGAAATTTTGTAGGTGTAATGTATAGTTGCTACGCTTTAATAAACATCTTTCTATATTCGATGTTCATAAAATTCAAAAATGGATCACTTTATTATTATTATTAAATTCTTATTACCATGAAGAAATATTTTAAAATGGGTTAAGTTCTAATTAGATGTTTTTGACAAATACATTTTGTCAGGTCTACGTGAAAATAATGGTAAGAAAAAAAATTCAAAATTAAATTATATCATGAAAAATGTTGGTCATAACGTGCCAAATTCTAATATTCTAACAATTTGAAAATAACTCAAGACTTATTTTCTGAAATATACAATAATCCCTATATTCGAATGCATATATTATTGCAGTTGGATTTTTTTATTGGAGATATTCTTTATCATATTATTTTACAATGCAATCATTAATCATATATCTCGATTCCACATCATTTATTATCTATTTTAATCTCTTCCATATTCCGAAACATTACATTTGGAAGCATGCGGGGTTTATAAAAGGAGTTCGAAATCTGATAAAGTTTAAAATGTTGCAGTTCGTTTATTATCCATATATTCATTGGTTATAATTAGCATCTTAATTTATTTGATCGGCGAAATTTTGTAGGTGTAATGTATAGTTGCTACGCTTTAATAAACATCTTTCTATATTCGATGTTCATAAAATTCAAAAATGGATCACTTTATTATTATTGTTAAATTCTTATTACCATGAAGAAATATTTTAAAATGGGTTAAGTTCTAATTAGATGTTTTTGACAAATACATTTTGTCAGGTCTACGTGAAAATAATGGTAAGAAAAAAAATTCAAAATTAAATTATATCATGAAAAATGTTGGTCATAACGTGCCAAATTCTAATATTCTAACAATTTGAAAATAACTCAAGACTTATTTTCTGAAATATACAATAATCCCTATATTCGAATGCATATATTATTGCAGTTGGATTTTTTTATTGGAGATATTCTTTATCATATTATTTTACAATGCAATCATTAATCATATATCTCGATTCCACATCATTTATTATCTATTTTAATCTCTTCCATATTCCGAAACATTACATTTGGAAGCATGCGGGGTTTATAAAAGGAGTTCGAAATCTGATAAAGTTTAAAATGTTGCAGTTCGTTTATTATCCATATATTCATTGGTTATAATTAGCATCTTAATTTATTTGATCGGCGAAATTTTGTAGGTGTAATGTATAGTTGCTACACTTTAATAAACATCTTTCTATATTCTATGTTCATAAAATTTGATC
>NW_027050961.1:0-13257 GCF_954871325.1 Gordionus sp. m RMFG-2023 | reverse complement strand
CAAAAAAATAAAATATTTTTAAAATCACAAAAATCTAAATATTTTTGACTAAACTGAGAATTAACATCATAACTCAAAAAATAATAACGGAAACTTAAATTTTTTTTTCATTTTATATTTATATGAGTGTAGGTTTCACAAAATGAGTCATAAAAATAAAATATTTTTAAAATCCCAAAAATAATATTTTTGACTAAACTGAGAATTAACATCATAACTCAAAAAATAATAACGGAAACTTAAATTTTTTTTCATTTTATGTTTATATGAGTAAGTTTACACAAAATGAGTCAAAAAAATAAAATATTTTTAAAATCACAAAAATCTAAATATTTTTGACTAAACTGAGAATTAACATCATAACTCAAAAAATAATAACGGAAACTTAAATTTTTTTTTCATTTTATATTTATATGAGTGTAGGTTTCACAAAATGAGTCATAAAAATAAAATATTTTTAAAATCCCAAAAATAATATTTTTGACTAAACTGAGAATTAACATCATAACTCAAAAAATAATAACGGAAACTTAAATTTTTTTTCATTTTATATTTATATGAGTAGGTTTACACAAAATGAGTCAAAAAAATAAAATATTTTTAAAATCACAAAAATCTAAATATTTTTGACTAAACTGAGAATTAACATCATAACTCAAAAAATAATAACGGAAACTTAAATTTTTTTTTCATTTTATATTTATATGAGTGTAGGTTTCACAAAATGAGTCATAAAAATAAAATATTTTTAAAATCCCAAAAATAATATTTTTGACTAAACTGAGAATTAACATCATAACTCAAAAAATAATAACGTTAACTTAAATTTTTTTTCATTTTATGTTTATATGAGTAAGTTTACACAAAATGAGTCAAAAAAATAAAATATTTTTAAAATCCCAAAAATCTAAATATTTTTGACTAAACTGAGGAATTGACATCATAACTCAAAAAATAATGACGGAAACTTATTTTTTTTTTCATTTTATATTTATATGAGTAGGTTTACACAAAATGAGTCAAAAAAATAAAATATTTTTAAAATCCCAAAAATCTAAATATTTTTGACTAAACTGAGAATTAACATCATAACTCAATAAATAATGACGGAAACTTAAATTTTTTTTCATTTTATATTTATATGAGTGTAGGTTTACACAAAATGAGTCATAAAAATAAAATATTTTTAAAATCCCAAAAATAATATTTTTGACTAAACTGAGAATTAACATCATATTCAAAAAATAATGACGGAAACTTAAATTTTTTTTTCATTTTATGTTTATATGAGTAAGTTTACACAAAATGAGTCAAAAAAATAAAATATTTTTAAAATCCCAAAAATAATATTTTTGACTAAACTGAGAATTGACATCATAACTCAAAAAATAATAACGGAAACTTATTTTTTTTTTCATTTTATGTTTATTTGAGTAGGTTTACACAAAATGAGTCATAAAAATAAAATATTTTTAAAATCCCAAAAATCATAATATTTTTGACTAAACTGAGAATTGACATCATAACTCAAAAAATAATGACTGAAACTTAAATTTTTTTTCATTTTATATTTATATGAGTGTAGGTTTACACAAAATGAGTCATAAAAATAAAATATTTTTAAAATCCCAAAAATAATATTTTTGACTAAACTGAGAATTGATATCATAACTCAAAAAATAATGACGGAAACTTAATTTTTTTTTCATTTTATGTTTATATGAGTAGGTTTACACAAAATGAGTCAAAAAAATAAAATATTTTTAAAATCCCAAAAATCTAAATATTTTTGACTAAACTGAGGAATTGACATCATAACTCAAAAAATAATGACGGAAACTTATTTTTTTTTTCATTTTATATTTATATGAGTAGGTTTACACAAAATGAGTCAAAAAAATAAAATATTTTTAAAATCCCAAAAATCTAAATATTTTTGACTAAACTGAGAATTAACATCATAACTCAATAAATAATGACGGAAACTTAAATTTTTTTTCATTTTTGTTTATATGAGTAAGGTTACACAAAATGAGTCAAAAAAATAAAATATTTTTAAAATCCCAAAAATCTAAATATTTTTGACTAAACTGAGAATTAACATCATAACTCAATAAATAATGACGGAAACTTAAATTTTTTTTCATTTTATGTTTATACGAGTATTTACACAAAATGAGTCAAAAAAATAAAATATTTTTAAAATCCCAAAAATCTAAATATTTTTGACTAAACTGAGAATTGACATCATAACTCAAAAAATAATGACGGAAACTTAAATTTTTTTCATTTTATGTTTATATGAGTAAGTTTACACAAAATGAGTCAAAAAAATAAAATATTTTTAAAATACCAAAAATCTAAATATTTTTGACTAAAATGAGAATTAACATCATAACTCAAAAAATAATAACGGAAACTTAAATTTTTTTCAATTTATATTTATATGAGTGTAGGTTTACACAAAATGAGTCATAAAAATAAAATATTTTTAAAATCCCAAAAATAATATTTTTGACTAAACTGAGAATTGACATCATAATTCAAAAAATAATGACGGAAACTTAATTTTTTTTTCATTTTATGTTTATATGAGTAAGTTTACACAAAATGAGTCAAAAAATAAAATATTTTTAAAATGTCAAAAATCTAAATATTTTTGACTAAACTGAGAATTGACATCATAACTCAAAAAATAATTTTTTTTTTTTTCATTTTATATTTATATGAGTAGGTTTACACAAAATGAGTCAAATAAATAAAATATTTTTAAAATCCCAAAAATCTAAATATTTTTGACTAAACTGAGAATTAACATCATAACTCAATAAATAATGACGGAAACTTAAATTTTTTTTCATTTTATGTTTATATGAGTAAGTTTACACAAAAAAATAAAATATTTTTTAAATCCCAAAAATAATATTTTTGACTAAACTGAGAATTGACATCATAATTCAAAAAATAATGACGGAAACTTATTTTTTTTTCATTTTATATTTATATGAGTAAGATTACACAAAATGAGTAAAAAAATATTATATTTTTAAAATCCCAAAAATCTAAAAAATTAAAGTGAGAATTGACATCATAACTCAAAAAATAATGACGAAAACTTAATTTTTTTTTCATTTTATATTTATATGAGTATGTTTACACAAAATGAGTCAAAAAAATAAAATATTTTTAAAATCCCAAAATAAATATTTTTGACTAAACTGAGAATTAACATCATAACTCAAAAAATAATAACGGAAACTTAAATTTTTTTTCATTTTAAGTTTATATGAGTAAGATTACACAAAATGAGTAAAAAAATATTATATTTTTAAAATCCCAAAAATCTAAAAAATTAAAGTGAGAATTGACATCATAACTCAAAAAATAATGACGAAAACTTAATTTTTTTTTCATTTTATATTTATATGAGTATGTTTACACAAAATGAGTCAAAAAAATAAAATATTTTTAAAATCCTAAAAATCTAAAAAATTTTGACTAAACTGAGAATTTCACATCATAACTCAAATAATAATGACGGAAACTTAATTTTTATTTCATTTTATGTTTATATGAGTATGTTTATATGAGTATGTTTACACAAAATGAGTCAAAAAAAAATAAAATATTTTTAAAATCCCAAAAATCTAAAAAATTTTGATTAAACTAAGAATGCACATCATAACTCAAAAAATAATGATGGAAACTAACAATTTTTTTCATTTTATGTTTATATGAGTAAGTTTACACAAAATGAGTCAAAAAAATAAAATATTTTTAAAATCCCAAAAATCTAAATATTTTTGACTAAACTGAGAATTAACATCATAACTCAAAAAATAATAACGGAAACTTAAATTTTTTTTTATTATTGTTTATATGAGTAAGGTTACACAAAATGAGTCAAAAAAATAAAATATTTTTAAAATCCCAAAAATCTAAATATTTTTGACTAAACTGAGAATTGACATCATAACTCAAAAAATAATGACGAAAACTTAATTTTTTTTTTCATTTTATATTTATATGAGTATGTTTACACAAAATGAGTCAAAAAAAATAAAATATTTTTAAAATCCTAAAAATCTAAAAAATTTTGACTAAACTGAGAATTTCACATCATAACTCAAATAATAATGTCGGAAACTTAATTTTTATTTCATTTTATGTTTATATGAGTATGTTTATATGAGTATGTTTATATGAGTATGTTTACACAAAATGAGTCAAAAAAAAATAAAATATTTTTAAAATCCCAAAAATCTAAAAAATTTTGATTAAACTAAGAATGCATATCATAAATCAAAAAATAATAACGGAAACTTAAATTTTTTTTCATTTAATGTTTATATGAGTAAGTTTACACAAAATGAGTCAAAAAAATAAAATATTTTTAAAATCCCAAAAATCTAAATATTTTTGACTAAACTGAGAATTGACATCATAACTCAAAAAATAATAACGGAAACTTATTTTTTTTTTCATTTTATGTTTATTTGAGTAGGTTTACACAATATGAGTCATAAAAATAAAATATTTTTATAATCCCAAAAATCATAATATTTTTGACTAAACTGAGAATTGACATCATAACTCAAAAAATAATGATGGAAACTTAAATTTTTTTTCATTTTATGTTTATATGAGTAAGTTTACACAAAATGAGTCAAAAAAATAAAATATTTTTAAAATACCAAAAATCTAAATATTTTTGACTAAACTGAGAATTAACATCATAACTCAAAAAATAATAACGAAAACTAACTTAAATTTTTTTTCATTTTATATTTATATGAGTGTAGGTTTACACAAAATGAGTCATAAAAATAAAATATTTTTAGAATCCCAAAAATAATATTTTAGACTAAACTGAGAATTAACATCATAACTCAAAAAATAATAACGGAAACTTAAATTTTTTTTCATTTTATGTTTATATGAGTAAGATTACACAAAATGAGTAAAAAAATATTATATTTTTAAAATCCCAAAAATCTAAATATTTTTGACTAAACTGAGGAATTGACATCATAACTCAAAAAATAATGACGGAAACTTATTTTTTTTTTCATTTTATATTTATATGAGTATGTTTACACAAAATGAGTCAAAAAAAATAAAATATTTTTAAAATCCTAAAAATCTAAAAAATTTTGACTAAACTGAGAATTTCACATCATAACTCAAATAATAATGACGGAAACTTAATTTTTATTTAATTTTGTGTTTATATGAGTATGTTTATATGAGTATGTTTATATGAGTATGTTTATATGAGTATGTTTATATGAGTATGTTTACACAAAATGAGTCAAAAAAAATAAAATATTTTTAAAATCCCAAAAATCTAAAAAATTTTGATTAAACTAAGAATGCACATCATAACTCAAAAAATAATGATGGAAACTAACAATTTTTTTCATTTTATGTTATTATGAGTAAGTTTACACAAAATGAGTCAAAAAAATAAAATATTTTTAAAATGCCAAAAATCTAAATATTTTTGACTAAACTGAAAATTGACATCATAACTCAAAAAATAATGACGGAAACTTATTTTTTTTTTCATTTTATATTTATATGAGTAGGTTTACACAAAATGAGTCAAAAAAATAAAATATTTTTAAAATCCCAAAATTCTAAATATTTTTGACTAAACTGAGAATTAACATCATAACTCAATAAATAATGACGGAAACTTAAATTTTTTTTCATTTTATGTTTATATGAGTAAGTTTACACAAAATGAGTCAAAAAAATAAAATATTTTTAAAATACCAAAAATCTAAATATTTTTGACTAAACTGAGAATTAACATCATAACTCAAAAAATAATAACGAAAACTTAATTTTTTTTTCATTTTATATTTATATGAGTGTAGGTTTACACAAAATGAGTCATAAAAATAAAATATTTTTAAAATCCCAAAAATAATATTTTAGACTAAACTGAGAATTAACATCATAACTCAAAAAATAATAACGGAAACTTAAATTTTTTTTCATTTTATGTTTATATGAGTAAGATTACACAAAATGAGTAAAAAAATATTATATTTTTAAAATCCCAAAATAAAAAATTTTGACTAAAGTGAGAATTGACATCATAACTCAAAAAATAATGACGAAAACTTAATTTTTTTTTCATTTTATATTTATATGAGTATGTTTACACAAAATGAGTCAAAAAAAATAAAATATTTTTAAAATCCTAAACTCTAAAAATTTTTGACTAAACTGAGAATTTCACATCATAACTCAAATAATAATGACGGAAACTTAATTTTTTTTTCATTTTATATTTATATGAGTGTAGGTTTACACAAAATGAGTCATAAAAATAAAATGTTTTTAAAATCCCAAAAATAATATTTTTGACTAAACTGAGAATTGACATCATAACTCAAAAAATAATGACGGAAACTTATTTTTTTTTTCATTTTATGTTTATTTGAGTAGGTTTACACAATATGAGTCATAAAAATAAAATATTTTTATAATCCCAAAAATCATAATATTTTTGACTAAACTGAGAATTGACATCATAACTCAAAAAATAATGACGGAAACTTAAATTTTTTTTCATTTTATATTTATATGAGTGTAGGTTTACACAAAATGAGTCATAAAAATAAAATATTTTTAAAATCCCAAAAATAATATTTTTGACTAAACTGAGAATTGACATCATAATTCAAAAAATAATGACGGAAACTTAATTTTTTTTTTATTTTATGTTTATATGAGTAAGTTTACACAAAATGAGTCAAAAAAATAAAATATTTTTAAAATGTCAAAAATCTAAATATTTTTGACTAAACTGAGAATTGACATCATAACTCAAAAAATAATGACGGAAACTTAAATTTTTTTTCATTTTATGTTTATATGAGTAAGTTTACACAAAATGAATCAAAAAAATAAAATATTTTTAAAATCCCAAAAATCTAAATATTTTTGACTAAACTGAGAATTAACATCATAACTCAAAAAATAATAACGGAAACTTAAATTTTTTTTCATTTTATGTTTATATGAGTAAGTTTACACAAAATGAGTCAAAAAAATATAATATTTTTAAAATCCCAAAAATCTTAATATTTTTGACTAAACTGAGAATTGACATCATAACTCAAAAAATAATGACGGAAACTTATTTTTTTTTTCATTTTATGTTTATTTGAGTAGGTTTACACAAAATGAGTCATAAAAATAAAATATTTTTAGAATCCCAAAAATAATATTTTAGACTAAACTGAGAATTAACATCATAACTCAAAAAATAATAACGGAAACTTAAATTTTTTTTCATTTTATGTTTATATGAGTAAGATTACACAAAATGAGTAAAAAAATATTATATTTTTAAAATGCCAAAAATCTAAATATTTTTGACTAAACTGAGGAATTGACATCATAACTCAAAAAATAATGACGGAAACTTATTTTTTTTTTCATTTTATATTTATATGAGTATGTTTACACAAAATGAGTCAAAAAAAATAAAATATTTTTAAAATCCTAAAAATCTAAAAAATTTTGACTAAACTGAGAATTTCACATCATAACTCAAATAATAATGACGGAAACTTAATTTTTATTTAATTTTGTGTTTATATGAGTATGTTTATATGAGTATGTTTATATGAGTATGTTTATATGAGTATGTTTATATGAGTATGTTTATATGAGTATGTTTACACAAAATGAGTCAAAAAAAAATAAAATATTTTTAAAATCCCAAAAATCTAAAAAATTTTGATTAAACTAAGAATGCACATCATAACTCAAAAAATAATGATGGAAACTAACAATTTTTTTCATTTTATGTTTATATGAGTGTAGGTTTACACAAAATGAGTCATAAAAATAAAATATTTTTAAAATCCCAAAAATAATATTTTTGACTAAACTGAGAATTGACATCATAATTCAAAAAATAATGACGGAAACTTAATTTTTTTTTCATTTTATGTTTATATGAGTAAGTTTACACAAAATGAGTCAAAAAAATAAATATTTTTAAAATGTCAAAAATCTAAATATTTTTGACTAAACTGAGAATTGACATCATAACTCAAAAAATAATGACGGAAACTTAAATTTTTTTTCATTTTATGTTTATATGAGTAAGTTTACACAAAATGAATCAAAAAAATAAAATATTTTTAAAATCCCAAAAATCTAAATATTTTTGACTAAACTGAGAATTAACATCATAACTCAAAAAATAATAACGGAAACTTAAATTTTTTTTCATTTTATGTTTATATGAGTAAGTTTACACAAAATGAGTCAAAAAAATATAATATTTTTAAAATCCCAAAAATCTTAATATTTTTGACTAAACTGAGAATTGACATCATAACTCAAAAAATAATGACGGAAACTTATTTTTTTTTTCATTTTATGTTTATTTGAGTAGGTTTACACAAAATGAGTCATAAAAATAAAATATTTTTAAAATCCCAAAAATCATAATATTTTTGACTAAACTGAGAATTGACATCATAACTCAAAAAATAATGACTGAAACTTAAATTTTTTTTCATTTTATATTTATATGAGTGTAGGTTTCACAAAATGAGTCATAAAAATAAAATATTTTTAAAATCCCAAAAATCTAAAAAATTTTGACTAAAGTGAGAATTGACATCATAACTCAAAAAATAATGACGAAAACTTAATTTTTTTTTTCATTTTATATTTATATGAGTAGGTTTACACAAAATGAGTCAAAAAAATAAAATATTTTTAAAATCACAAAAATCTAAATATTTTTGACTAAACTGAGAATTAACATCATAACTCAAAAAATAATAACGGAAACTTAAATTTTTTTTTCATTTTATATTTATATGAGTGTAGGTTTCACAAAATGAGTCATAAAAATAAAATATTTTTAAAATCCCAAAAATAATATTTTTGACTAAACTGAGAATTAACATCATAACTCAAAAAATAATAACGGAAACTTAAATTTTTTTTCATTTTATGTTTATATGAGTAAGTTTACACAAAATGAGTCAAAAAAATAAAATATTTTTAAAATCACAAAAATCTAAATATTTTTGACTAAACTGAGAATTAACATCATAACTCAAAAAATAATAACGGAAACTTAAATTTTTTTTTCATTTTATATTTATATGAGTGTAGGTTTCACAAAATGAGTCATAAAAATAAAATATTTTTAAAATCCCAAAAATAATATTTTTGACTAAACTGAGAATTAACATCATAACTCAAAAAATAATAACGGAAACTTAAATTTTTTTTCATTTTATATTTATATGAGTAGGTTTACACAAAATGAGTCAAAAAAATAAAATATTTTTAAAATCACAAAAATCTAAATATTTTTGACTAAACTGAGAATTAACATCATAACTCAAAAAATAATAACGGAAACTTAAATTTTTTTTTCATTTTATATTTATATGAGTGTAGGTTTCACAAAATGAGTCATAAAAATAAAATATTTTTAAAATCCCAAAAATAATATTTTTGACTAAACTGAGAATTAACATCATAACTCAAAAAATAATAACGTTAACTTAAATTTTTTTTCATTTTATGTTTATATGAGTAAGTTTACACAAAATGAGTCAAAAAAATAAAATATTTTTAAAATCCCAAAAATCTAAATATTTTTGACTAAACTGAGGAATTGACATCATAACTCAAAAAATAATGACGGAAACTTATTTTTTTTTTCATTTTATATTTATATGAGTAGGTTTACACAAAATGAGTCAAAAAAATAAAATATTTTTAAAATCCCAAAAATCTAAATATTTTTGACTAAACTGAGAATTAACATCATAACTCAATAAATAATGACGGAAACTTAAATTTTTTTTCATTTTATATTTATATGAGTGTAGGTTTACACAAAATGAGTCATAAAAATAAAATATTTTTAAAATCCCAAAAATAATATTTTTGACTAAACTGAGAATTAACATCATATTCAAAAAATAATGACGGAAACTTAAATTTTTTTTTCATTTTATGTTTATATGAGTAAGTTTACACAAAATGAGTCAAAAAAATAAAATATTTTTAAAATCCCAAAAATAATATTTTTGACTAAACTGAGAATTGACATCATAACTCAAAAAATAATAACGGAAACTTATTTTTTTTTTCATTTTATGTTTATTTGAGTAGGTTTACACAAAATGAGTCATAAAAATAAAATATTTTTAAAATCCCAAAAATCATAATATTTTTGACTAAACTGAGAATTGACATCATAACTCAAAAAATAATGACTGAAACTTAAATTTTTTTTCATTTTATATTTATATGAGTGTAGGTTTACACAAAATGAGTCATAAAAATAAAATATTTTTAAAATCCCAAAAATAATATTTTTGACTAAACTGAGAATTGATATCATAACTCAAAAAATAATGACGGAAACTTAATTTTTTTTTCATTTTATGTTTATATGAGTAGGTTTACACAAAATGAGTCAAAAAAATAAAATATTTTTAAAATCCCAAAAATCTAAATATTTTTGACTAAACTGAGGAATTGACATCATAACTCAAAAAATAATGACGGAAACTTATTTTTTTTTTCATTTTATATTTATATGAGTAGGTTTACACAAAATGAGTCAAAAAAATAAAATATTTTTAAAATCCCAAAAATCTAAATATTTTTGACTAAACTGAGAATTAACATCATAACTCAATAAATAATGACGGAAACTTAAATTTTTTTTCATTTTTGTTTATATGAGTAAGGTTACACAAAATGAGTCAAAAAAATAAAATATTTTTAAAATCCCAAAAATCTAAATATTTTTGACTAAACTGAGAATTAACATCATAACTCAATAAATAATGACGGAAACTTAAATTTTTTTTCATTTTATGTTTATACGAGTATTTACACAAAATGAGTCAAAAAAATAAAATATTTTTAAAATCCCAAAAATCTAAATATTTTTGACTAAACTGAGAATTGACATCATAACTCAAAAAATAATGACGGAAACTTAAATTTTTTTCATTTTATGTTTATATGAGTAAGTTTACACAAAATGAGTCAAAAAAATAAAATATTTTTAAAATACCAAAAATCTAAATATTTTTGACTAAAATGAGAATTAACATCATAACTCAAAAAATAATAACGGAAACTTAAATTTTTTTCAATTTATATTTATATGAGTGTAGGTTTACACAAAATGAGTCATAAAAATAAAATATTTTTAAAATCCCAAAAATAATATTTTTGACTAAACTGAGAATTGACATCATAATTCAAAAAATAATGACGGAAACTTAATTTTTTTTTCATTTTATGTTTATATGAGTAAGTTTACACAAAATGAGTCAAAAAATAAAATATTTTTAAAATGTCAAAAATCTAAATATTTTTGACTAAACTGAGAATTGACATCATAACTCAAAAAATAATTTTTTTTTTTTTCATTTTATATTTATATGAGTAGGTTTACACAAAATGAGTCAAATAAATAAAATATTTTTAAAATCCCAAAAATCTAAATATTTTTGACTAAACTGAGAATTAACATCATAACTCAATAAATAATGACGGAAACTTAAATTTTTTTTCATTTTATGTTTATATGAGTAAGTTTACACAAAAAAATAAAATATTTTTTAAATCCCAAAAATAATATTTTTGACTAAACTGAGAATTGACATCATAATTCAAAAAATAATGACGGAAACTTATTTTTTTTTCATTTTATATTTATATGAGTAAGATTACACAAAATGAGTAAAAAAATATTATATTTTTAAAATCCCAAAAATCTAAAAAATTAAAGTGAGAATTGACATCATAACTCAAAAAATAATGACGAAAACTTAATTTTTTTTTCATTTTATATTTATATGAGTATGTTTACACAAAATGAGTCAAAAAAATAAAATATTTTTAAAATCCCAAAATAAATATTTTTGACTAAACTGAGAATTAACATCATAACTCAAAAAATAATAACGGAAACTTAAATTTTTTTTCATTTTAAGTTTATATGAGTAAGATTACACAAAATGAGTAAAAAAATATTATATTTTTAAAATCCCAAAAATCTAAAAAATTAAAGTGAGAATTGACATCATAACTCAAAAAATAATGACGAAAACTTAATTTTTTTTTCATTTTATATTTATATGAGTATGTTTACACAAAATGAGTCAAAAAAATAAAATATTTTTAAAATCCTAAAAATCTAAAAAATTTTGACTAAACTGAGAATTTCACATCATAACTCAAATAATAATGACGGAAACTTAATTTTTATTTCATTTTATGTTTATATGAGTATGTTTATATGAGTATGTTTACACAAAATGAGTCAAAAAAAAATAAAATATTTTTAAAATCCCAAAAATCTAAAAAATTTTGATTAAACTAAGAATGCACATCATAACTCAAAAAATAATGATGGAAACTAACAATTTTTTTCATTTTATGTTTATATGAGTAAGTTTACACAAAATGAGTCAAAAAAATAAAATATTTTTAAAATCCCAAAAATCTAAATATTTTTGACTAAACTGAGAATTAACATCATAACTCAAAAAATAATAACGGAAACTTAAATTTTTTTTTATTATTGTTTATATGAGTAAGGTTACACAAAATGAGTCAAAAAAATAAAATATTTTTAAAATCCCAAAAATCTAAATATTTTTGACTAAACTGAGAATTGACATCATAACTCAAAAAATAATGACGAAAACTTAATTTTTTTTTTCATTTTATATTTATATGAGTATGTTTACACAAAATGAGTCAAAAAAAATAAAATATTTTTAAAATCCTAAAAATCTAAAAAATTTTGACTAAACTGAGAATTTCACATCATAACTCAAATAATAATGTCGGAAACTTAATTTTTATTTCATTTTATGTTTATATGAGTATGTTTATATGAGTATGTTTATATGAGTATGTTTACACAAAATGAGTCAAAAAAAAATAAAATATTTTTAAAATCCCAAAAATCTAAAAAATTTTGATTAAACTAAGAATGCATATCATAAATCAAAAAATAATAACGGAAACTTAAATTTTTTTTCATTTAATGTTTATATGAGTAAGTTTACACAAAATGAGTCAAAAAAATAAAATATTTTTAAAATCCCAAAAATCTAAATATTTTTGACTAAACTGAGAATTGACATCATAACTCAAAAAATAATAACGGAAACTTATTTTTTTTTTCATTTTATGTTTATTTGAGTAGGTTTACACAATATGAGT
>NW_027050960.1:0-13190 GCF_954871325.1 Gordionus sp. m RMFG-2023 | reverse complement strand
ACTCATTTTGTGTAAACCTACTCATATAAATATAAAATGAAAAAAAAAATTAAGTTTTCGTCATTATTTTTTGAGTTATGATGTCAATTCTCACTTTAGTCAAAATTTTTTAGATTTTTGGGATTTTAAAAATATTTTATTTTTATGACTCATTTTGTGAAACCTACACTCATATAAATATAAAATGAAAAAAAATTTAAGTTTCAGTCATTATTTTTTGAGTTATGATGTCAATTCTCAGTTTAGTCAAAAATATTATGATTTTTGGGATTTTAAAAATATTTTATTTTTATGACTCATTTTGTGTAAACCTACTCAAATAAACATAAAATGAAAAAAAAAATAAGTTTCCGTCATTATTTTTTGAGTTATGATGTCAATTCTCAGTTTAGTCAAAAATATTAAGATTTTTGGGATTTTAAAAATATTATATTTTTTTGACTCATTTTGTGTAAACTTACTCATATAAACATAAAATGAAAAAAAATTTAAGTTTCCGTTATTATTTTTTGAGTTATGATGTTAATTCTCAGTTTAGTCAAAAATATTTAGATTTTTGGGATTTTAAAAATATTTTATTTTTTTGATTCATTTTGTGTAAACTTACTCATATAAACATAAAATGAAAAAAAAATTTAAGTTTCCGTCATTATTTTTTGAGTTATGATGTCAATTCTCAGTTTAGTCAAAAATATTTAGATTTTTGACATTTTAAAAATATTTATTTTTTTGACTCATTTTGTGTAAACTTACTCATATAAACATAAAATGAAAAAAAAATTAAGTTTCCGTCATTATTTTTTGAGTTATGATGTCAATTCCTCAGTTTAGTCAAAAATATTTAGATTTTTGGGATTTTAAAAATATTTTATTTTTTTGACTCATTTTGTGTAAACTTACTCATATAAACATAAAATTAAAAAAAAATTTAAGTTAACGTTATTATTTTTTGAGTTATGATGTTAATTCTCAGTTTAGTCAAAAATATTATTTTTGGGATTTTAAAAATATTTTATTTTTATGACTCATTTTGTGAAACCTACACTCATATAAATATAAAATGAAAAAAAAATTTAAGTTTCCGTTATTATTTTTTGAGTTATGATGTTAATTCTCAGTTTAGTCAAAAATATTTAGATTTTTGTGATTTTAAAAATATTTTATTTTTTTGACTCATTTTGTGTAAACCTACTCATATAAATATAAAATGAAAAAAAATTTAAGTTTCCGTTATTATTTTTTGAGTTATGATGTTAATTCTCAGTTTAGTCAAAAATATTATTTTTGGGATTTTAAAAATATTTTATTTTTATGACTCATTTTGTGAAACCTACACTCATATAAATATAAAATGAAAAAAAAATTTAAGTTTCCGTTATTATTTTTTGAGTTATGATGTTAATTCTCAGTTTAGTCAAAAATATTTAGATTTTTGTGATTTTAAAAATATTTTATTTTTTTGACTCATTTTGTGTAAACTTACTCATATAAACATAAAATGAAAAAAAATTTAAGTTTCCGTTATTATTTTTTGAGTTATGATGTTAATTCTCAGTTTAGTCAAAAATATTATTTTTGGGATTTTAAAAATATTTTATTTTTATGACTCATTTTGTGAAACCTACACTCATATAAATATAAAATGAAAAAAAAATTTAAGTTTCCGTTATTATTTTTTGAGTTATGATGTTAATTCTCAGTTTAGTCAAAAATATTTAGATTTTTGTGATTTTAAAAATATTTTATTTTTTTGACTCATTTTGTGTAAACCTACTCATATAAATATAAAATGAAAAAAAAAATTAAGTTTTCGTCATTATTTTTTGAGTTATGATGTCAATTCTCACTTTAGTCAAAATTTTTTAGATTTTTGGGATTTTAAAAATATTTTATTTTTATGACTCATTTTGTGAAACCTACACTCATATAAATATAAAATGAAAAAAAATTTAAGTTTCAGTCATTATTTTTTGAGTTATGATGTCAATTCTCAGTTTAGTCAAAAATATTATGATTTTTGGGATTTTAAAAATATTTTATTTTTATGACTCATTTTGTGTAAACCTACTCAAATAAACATAAAATGAAAAAAAAAATAAGTTTCCGTCATTATTTTTTGAGTTATGATGTCAATTCTCAGTTTAGTCAAAAATATTAAGATTTTTGGGATTTTAAAAATATTATATTTTTTTGACTCATTTTGTGTAAACTTACTCATATAAACATAAAATGAAAAAAAATTTAAGTTTCCGTTATTATTTTTTGAGTTATGATGTTAATTCTCAGTTTAGTCAAAAATATTTAGATTTTTGGGATTTTAAAAATATTTTATTTTTTTGATTCATTTTGTGTAAACTTACTCATATAAACATAAAATGAAAAAAAATTTAAGTTTCCGTCATTATTTTTTGAGTTATGATGTCAATTCTCAGTTTAGTCAAAAATATTTAGATTTTTGACATTTTAAAAATATTTATTTTTTTGACTCATTTTGTGTAAACTTACTCATATAAACATAAAATGAAAAAAAAATTAAGTTTCCGTCATTATTTTTTGAATTATGATGTCAATTCTCAGTTTAGTCAAAAATATTATTTTTGGGATTTTAAAAATATTTTATTTTTATGACTCATTTTGTGTAAACCTACACTCATATAAACATAAAATGAAAAAAATTGTTAGTTTCCATCATTATTTTTTGAGTTATGATGTGCATTCTTAGTTTAATCAAAATTTTTTAGATTTTTGGGATTTTAAAAATATTTTATTTTTTTTTGACTCATTTTGTGTAAACATACTCATATAAACATACTCATATAAACATACTCATATAAACATACTCATATAAACATACTCATATAAACATACTCATATAAACACAAAATTAAATAAAAATTAAGTTTCCGTCATTATTATTTGAGTTATGATGTGAAATTCTCAGTTTAGTCAAAATTTTTTAGATTTTTAGGATTTTAAAAATATTTTATTTTTTTTGACTCATTTTGTGTAAACATACTCATATAAATATAAAATGAAAAAAAAAATAAGTTTCCGTCATTATTTTTTGAGTTATGATGTCAATTCCTCAGTTTAGTCAAAAATATTTAGATTTTTGGCATTTTAAAAATATAATATTTTTTTACTCATTTTGTGTAATCTTACTCATATAAACATAAAATGAAAAAAAATTTAAGTTTCCGTTATTATTTTTTGAGTTATGATGTTAATTCTCAGTTTAGTCTAAAATATTATTTTTGGGATTCTAAAAATATTTTATTTTTATGACTCATTTTGTGTAAACCTACACTCATATAAATATAAAATGAAAAAAAATTTAAGTTTGTTTTCGTTATTATTTTTTGAGTTATGATGTTAATTCTCAGTTTAGTCAAAAATATTTAGATTTTTGGTATTTTAAAAATATTTTATTTTTTTGACTCATTTTGTGTAAACTTACTCATATAAACATAAAATGAAAAAAAATTTAAGTTTCCATCATTATTTTTTGAGTTATGATGTCAATTCTCAGTTTAGTCAAAAATATTATGATTTTTGGGATTATAAAAATATTTTATTTTTATGACTCATATTGTGTAAACCTACTCAAATAAACATAAAATGAAAAAAAAAATAAGTTTCCGTTATTATTTTTTGAGTTATGATGTCAATTCTCAGTTTAGTCAAAAATATTTAGATTTTTGGGATTTTAAAAATATTTTATTTTTTTGACTCATTTTGTGTAAACTTACTCATATAAACATTAAATGAAAAAAAATTTAAGTTTCCGTTATTATTTTTTGATTTATGATATGCATTCTTAGTTTAATCAAAATTTTTTAGATTTTTGGGATTTTAAAAATATTTTATTTTTTTTTGACTCATTTTGTGTAAACATACTCATATAAACATACTCATATAAACATACTCATATAAACATAAAATGAAATAAAAATTAAGTTTCCGACATTATTATTTGAGTTATGATGTGAAATTCTCAGTTTAGTCAAAATTTTTTAGATTTTTAGGATTTTAAAAATATTTTATTTTTTTTGACTCATTTTGTGTAAACATACTCATATAAATATAAAATGAAAAAAAAAATTAAGTTTTCGTCATTATTTTTTGAGTTATGATGTCAATTCTCAGTTTAGTCAAAAATATTTAGATTTTTGGGATTTTAAAAATATTTTATTTTTTTGACTCATTTTGTGTAACCTTACTCATATAAACAAAAATAAAAAAAAATTTAAGTTTCCGTTATTATTTTTTGAGTTATGATGTTAATTCTCAGTTTAGTCAAAAATATTTAGATTTTTGGGATTTTAAAAATATTTTATTTTTTTGACTCATTTTGTGTAAACTTACTCATATAAACATAAAATGAAAAAAATTGTTAGTTTCCATCATTATTTTTTGAGTTATGATGTGCATTCTTAGTTTAATCAAAATTTTTTAGATTTTTGGGATTTTAAAAATATTTTATTTTTTTTTGACTCATTTTGTGTAAACATACTCATATAAACATACTCATATAAACATAAAATGAAATAAAAATTAAGTTTCCGTCATTATTATTTGAGTTATGATGTGAAATTCTCAGTTTAGTCAAAATTTTTTAGATTTTTAGGATTTTAAAAATATTTTATTTTTTTGACTCATTTTGTGTAAACATACTCATATAAATATAAAATGAAAAAAAAATTAAGTTTTCGTCATTATTTTTTGAGTTATGATGTCAATTCTCACTTTAATTTTTTAGATTTTTGGGATTTTAAAAATATAATATTTTTTTACTCATTTTGTGTAATCTTACTCATATAAACTTAAAATGAAAAAAAATTTAAGTTTCCGTTATTATTTTTTGAGTTATGATGTTAATTCTCAGTTTAGTCAAAAATATTTATTTTGGGATTTTAAAAATATTTTATTTTTTTGACTCATTTTGTGTAAACATACTCATATAAATATAAAATGAAAAAAAAATTAAGTTTTCGTCATTATTTTTTGAGTTATGATGTCAATTCTCACTTTAATTTTTTAGATTTTTGGGATTTTAAAAATATAATATTTTTTTACTCATTTTGTGTAATCTTACTCATATAAATATAAAATGAAAAAAAAATAAGTTTCCGTCATTATTTTTTGAATTATGATGTCAATTCTCAGTTTAGTCAAAAATATTATTTTTGGGATTTAAAAAATATTTTATTTTTTTGTGTAAACTTACTCATATAAACATAAAATGAAAAAAAATTTAAGTTTCCGTCATTATTTATTGAGTTATGATGTTAATTCTCAGTTTAGTCAAAAATATTTAGATTTTTGGGATTTTAAAAATATTTTATTTATTTGACTCATTTTGTGTAAACCTACTCATATAAACATAAAATGAAAAAAAAAATTATTTTTTGAGTTATGATGTCAATTCTCAGTTTAGTCAAAAATATTTAGATTTTTGACATTTTAAAAATATTTTATTTTTTGACTCAATTTGTGTAAACTTACTCATATAAACATAAAATGAAAAAAAAATTAAGTTTCCGTCATTATTTTTTGAATTATGATGTCAATTCTCAGTTTAGTCAAAAATATTATTTTTGGGATTTTAAAAATATTTTATTTTTATGACTCATTTTGTGTAAACCTACACTCATATAAATATAAATTGAAAAAAATTTAAGTTTCCGTTATTATTTTTTGAGTTATGATGTTAATTCTCATTTTAGTCAAAAATATTTAGATTTTTGGTATTTTAAAAATATTTTATTTTTTTGACTCATTTTGTGTAAACTTACTCATATAAACATAAAATGAAAAAAATTTAAGTTTCCGTCATTATTTTTTGAGTTATGATGTCAATTCTCAGTTTAGTCAAAAATATTTAGATTTTTGGGATTTTAAAAATATTTTATTTTTTTGACTCATTTTGTGTAAATACTCGTATAAACATAAAATGAAAAAAAATTTAAGTTTCCGTCATTATTTATTGAGTTATGATGTTAATTCTCAGTTTAGTCAAAAATATTTAGATTTTTGGGATTTTAAAAATATTTTATTTTTTTGACTCATTTTGTGTAACCTTACTCATATAAACAAAAATGAAAAAAAATTTAAGTTTCCGTCATTATTTATTGAGTTATGATGTTAATTCTCAGTTTAGTCAAAAATATTTAGATTTTTGGGATTTTAAAAATATTTTATTTTTTTGACTCATTTTGTGTAAACCTACTCATATAAATATAAAATGAAAAAAAAAATAAGTTTCCGTCATTATTTTTTGAGTTATGATGTCAATTCCTCAGTTTAGTCAAAAATATTTAGATTTTTGGGATTTTAAAAATATTTTATTTTTTTGACTCATTTTGTGTAAACCTACTCATATAAACATAAAATGAAAAAAAAATTAAGTTTCCGTCATTATTTTTTGAGTTATGATATCAATTCTCAGTTTAGTCAAAAATATTATTTTTGGGATTTTAAAAATATTTTATTTTTATGACTCATTTTGTGTAAACCTACACTCATATAAATATAAAATGAAAAAAAATTTAAGTTTCAGTCATTATTTTTTGAGTTATGATGTCAATTCTCAGTTTAGTCAAAAATATTATGATTTTTGGGATTTTAAAAATATTTTATTTTTATGACTCATTTTGTGTAAACCTACTCAAATAAACATAAAATGAAAAAAAAAATAAGTTTCCGTTATTATTTTTTGAGTTATGATGTCAATTCTCAGTTTAGTCAAAAATATTATTTTTGGGATTTTAAAAATATTTTATTTTTTTGACTCATTTTGTGTAAACTTACTCATATAAACATAAAATGAAAAAAAAATTTAAGTTTCCGTCATTATTTTTTGAATATGATGTTAATTCTCAGTTTAGTCAAAAATATTATTTTTGGGATTTTAAAAATATTTTATTTTTATGACTCATTTTGTGTAAACCTACACTCATATAAATATAAAATGAAAAAAAATTTAAGTTTCCGTCATTATTTATTGAGTTATGATGTTAATTCTCAGTTTAGTCAAAAATATTTAGATTTTTGGGATTTTAAAAATATTTTATTTTTTTGACTCATTTTGTGTAAACCTACTCATATAAATATAAAATGAAAAAAAAAATAAGTTTCCGTCATTATTTTTTGAGTTATGATGTCAATTCCTCAGTTTAGTCAAAAATATTTAGATTTTTGGGATTTTAAAAATATTTTATTTTTTTGACTCATTTTGTGTAAACTTACTCATATAAACATAAAATGAAAAAAAATTTAAGTTAACGTTATTATTTTTTGAGTTATGATGTTAATTCTCAGTTTAGTCAAAAATATTATTTTTGGGATTTTAAAAATATTTTATTTTTATGACTCATTTTGTGAAACCTACACTCATATAAATATAAAATGAAAAAAAAATTTAAGTTTCCGTTATTATTTTTTGAGTTATGATGTTAATTCTCAGTTTAGTCAAAAATATTTAGATTTTTGTGATTTTAAAAATATTTTATTTTTTTGACTCATTTTGTGTAAACCTACTCATATAAATATAAAATGAAAAAAAATTTAAGTTTCCGTTATTATTTTTTGAGTTATGATGTTAATTCTCAGTTTAGTCAAAAATATTATTTTTGGGATTTTAAAAATATTTTATTTTTATGACTCATTTTGTGAAACCTACACTCATATAAATATAAAATGAAAAAAAAATTTAAGTTTCCGTTATTATTTTTTGAGTTATGATGTTAATTCTCAGTTTAGTCAAAAATATTTAGATTTTTGTGATTTTAAAAATATTTTATTTTTTTGACTCATTTTGTGTAAACTTACTCATATAAACATAAAATGAAAAAAAATTTAAGTTTCCGTTATTATTTTTTGAGTTATGATGTTAATTCTCAGTTTAGTCAAAAATATTATTTTTGGGATTTTAAAAATATTTTATTTTTATGACTCATTTTGTGAAACCTACACTCATATAAATATAAAATGAAAAAAAAATTTAAGTTTCCGTTATTATTTTTTGAGTTATGATGTTAATTCTCAGTTTAGTCAAAAATATTTAGATTTTTGTGATTTTAAAAATATTTTATTTTTTTGACTCATTTTGTGTAAACCTACTCATATAAATATAAAATGAAAAAAAAATTAAGTTTTCGTCATTATTTTTTGAGTTATGATGTCAATTCTCACTTTAGTCAAAATTTTTTAGATTTTTGGGATTTTAAAAATATTTTATTTTTATGACTCATTTTGTGAAACCTACACTCATATAAATATAAAATGAAAAAAAATTTAAGTTTCAGTCATTATTTTTTGAGTTATGATGTCAATTCTCAGTTTAGTCAAAAATATTATGATTTTTGGGATTTTAAAAATATTTTATTTTTATGACTCATTTTGTGTAAACCTACTCAAATAAACATAAAATGAAAAAAAAAATAAGTTTCCGTCATTATTTTTTGAGTTATGATGTCAATTCTCAGTTTAGTCAAAAATATTAAGATTTTTGGGATTTTAAAAATATTATATTTTTTTGACTCATTTTGTGTAAACTTACTCATATAAACATAAAATGAAAAAAAATTTAAGTTTCCGTTATTATTTTTTGAGTTATGATGTTAATTCTCAGTTTAGTCAAAAATATTTAGATTTTTGGGATTTTAAAAATATTTTATTTTTTTGATTCATTTTGTGTAAACTTACTCATATAAACATAAAATGAAAAAAAATTTAAGTTTCCGTCATTATTTTTTGAGTTATGATGTCAATTCTCAGTTTAGTCAAAAATATTTAGATTTTTGACATTTTAAAAATATTTTATTTTTTTGACTCATTTTGTGTAAACTTACTCATATAAACATAAAATGAAAAAAAAATTAAGTTTCCGTCATTATTTTTTGAATTATGATGTCAATTCTCAGTTTAGTCAAAAATATTATTTTTGGGATTTTAAAAATATTTTATTTTTATGACTCATTTTGTGTAAACCTACACTCATATAAATATAAAATGAAAAAAAATTTAAGTTTCCGTCATTATTTTTTGAGTTATGATGTCAATTCTCAGTTTAGTCAAAAATATTATGATTTTTGGGATTATAAAAATATTTTATTTTTATGACTCATATTGTGTAAACCTACTCAAATAAACATAAAATGAAAAAAAAAATAAGTTTCCGTCATTATTTTTTGAGTTATGATGTCAATTCTCAGTTTAGTCAAAAATATTATTTTTGGGATTTTAAAAACATTTTATTTTTATGACTCATTTTGTGTAAACCTACACTCATATAAATATAAAATGAAAAAAAAATTAAGTTTTCGTCATTATTTTTTGAGTTATGATGTCAATTCTCACTTTAGTCAAAAATTTTTTATTTTGGGATTTTAAAAATATAATATTTTTTTACTCATTTTGTGTAATCTTACTCATATAAACATAAAATGAAAAAAAATTTAAGTTTCCGTTATTATTTTTTGAGTTATGATGTTAATTCTCAGTTTAGTCTAAAATATTATTTTTGGGATTTTAAAAATATTTTATTTTTATGACTCATTTTGTGTAAACCTACACTCATATAAATATAAAATGAAAAAAAATTTAAGTTTCCGTCATTATTTTTTGAATATGATGTTAATTCTCAGTTTAGTCAAAAATATTATTTTTGGGATTTTAAAAATATTTTATTTTTATGACTCATTTTGTGTAAACTTACTCATATAAACATAAAATGAAAAAAAAATTAAGTTTCCGTCATTATTTTTTGAATTATGATGTCAATTCTCAGTTTAGTTAAAAATATTATTTTTGGGATTTTAAAAATATTTTATTTTTATGACTCATTTTGTGTAAACCTACACTCATATAAATATAAAATGAAAAAAAATTTAAGTTTCCGTCATTATTTTTTGAGTTATGATGTCAATTCTCAGTTTAGTCAAAAATATTATGATTTTTGGGATTATAAAAATATTTTATTTTTATGACTCATATTGTGTAAACCTACTCAAATAAACATAAAATGAAAAAAAAATAAGTTTCCGTCATTATTTATTGAGTTATGATGTTAATTCTCAGTTTAGTCAAAAATATTTAGATTTTTGGGATTATAAAAATATTTTATTTTTTTAACTCATTTTGTGTAAACCTACTCATATAAATATAAAATGAAAAAAAATTTAAGTTTCCGTCATTATTTTTTGAGTTATGATGTTAATTCTCAGTTTAGTCAAAAATATTATTTTTGGGATTTTAAAAATATTTTATTTTTATGACTCATTTTGTGTAAACCTACACTCATATAAATATAAAATGAAAAAAAATTTAAGTTTCCGTCATTATTTTTTGAATATGATGTTAATTCTCAGTTTAGTCAAAAATATTATTTTTGGGATTTTAAAAATATTTTATTTTTATGACTCATTTTGTGTAAACCTACACTCATATAAATATAAAATGAAAAAAAATTTAAGTTTCCGTCATTATTTTTTGAGTTATGATGTTAATTCTCATTTTAGTCAAAAATATTTAGATTTTTGGTATTTTAAAAATATTTTATTTTTTTGACTCATTTTGTGTAACCTTACTCATATAAACAAAAATGAAAAAAAATTTAAGTTTCCGTCATTATTTATTGAGTTATGATGTCAATTCTCAGTTTAGTCAAAAATATTAAGATTTTTGGGATTTTAAAAATATTTTATTTTTTTGACTCATTTTGTGTAAACTTAATCATATAAACATAAAATGAAAAAAAATTTAAGTTTCCGTTATTATTTTTTGAGTTATGATGTCAATTCTCAGTTTAGTCAAAAATATTATGATTTTTGGGATTATAAAAATATTTTATTTTTATGACTCATATTGTGTAAACCTACTCAAATAAACATAAAATGAAAAAAAAAATAAGTTTCCGTCATTATTTTTTGAGTTATAATGTCAATTCTCAGTTTAGTCAAAAATATTTAGATTTTTGACATTTTAAAAATATTTTATTTTTTTGACTCATTTTGTGTAAACTTACTCATATAAACATAAAATGAAAAAAAAATTAAGTTTCCGTCATTATTTTTTGAATTATGATGTCAATTCTCAGTTTAGTTAAAAATATTATTTTTGGGATTTTAAAAATATTTTATTTTTATGACTCATTTTGTGTAAACCTACACTCATATAAATATAAAATGAAAAAAAATTTAAGTTTCCGTCATTATTTTTTGAGTTATGATGTCAATTCTCAGTTTAGTCAAAAATATTATGATTTTTGGGATTATAAAAATATTTTATTTTTATGACTCATATTGTGTAAACCTACTCAAATAAACATAAAATGAAAAAAAAAATAAGTTTCCGTCATTATTTTTTGAGTTATAATGTCAATTCTCAGTTTAGTCAAAAATATTTAGATTTTTGGGATTTTAAAAATATTTTATTTTTTTGACTCATTTTGTGTAAACCTACTCAAATAAACATAAAATGAAAAAAAAAAAAGTTTCCGTCATTATTTTTTGAGTTATGATGTCAATTCTCAGTTTAGTCAAAAATATTTAGATTTTTGACATTTTAAAAATATTTTATTTTTTTGACTCATTTTGTGTAAACTTACTCATATAAACATAAAATGAAAAAAAAATTTAAGTTTCCGTCATTATTTTTTGAATATGATGTTAATTCTCAGTTTAGTCAAAAATATTATTTTTGGGATTTTAAAAATATTTTATTTTTATGACTCATTTTGTGTAAACCTACACTCATATAAATATAAAATGAAAAAAAATTTAAGTTTCCGTCATTATTTTTTGAGTTATGATGTTAATTCTCAGTTTAGTCAAAAATATTTAGATTTTTGGGATTATAAAAATATTTTATTTTTTTGACTCATTTTGTGTAAACCTACTCATATAAATATAAAATGAAAAAAAATTTAAGTTTCCGTCATTATTTTTTGAGTTATGATGTTAATTCTCAGTTTAGTCAAAAATATTTAGATTTTTGGGATTATAAATATATTTTATTTTTTTAACTCATTTTGTGTAAACCTACTCATATAAATATAAAATGAAAAAAAATTTAAGTTTCCGTCATTATTTATTGAGTTATGATGTTAATTCTCAGTTTAGTCAAAAATATTTAGATTTTTGGGATTATAAAAATATTTTATTTTTTTGACTCATTTTGTGTAAACCTACTCATATAAATATAAAATGAAAAAAAATTTAAGTTTCCGTCATTATTTTTTGAGTTATGATGTTAATTCTCAGTTTAGTCAAAAATATTATTTTTGGGATTTTAAAAATATTTTATTTTTATGACTCATTTTGTGTAAACCTACACTCATATAAATATAAAATGAAAAAAAATTTAAGTTTCCGTCATTATTTATTGAGTTATGATGTTAATTCTCAGTTTAGTCAAAAATATTTAGATTTTTGGGATTATAAATATATTTTATTTTTTTAACTCATTTTGTGTAAACCTACTCATATAAATATAAAATGAAAAAAAATTTAAGTTTCCGTCATTATTTTTTGAGTTATGATGTTAATTCTCAGTTTAGTCAAAAATATTTAGATTTTTGGGATTATAAATATATTTTATTTTTTTGACTCATTTTGTGTAAACCTACTCATATAAATATAAAATGAAAAAAAATTTAAGTTTCCGTCATTATTTTTTGAGTTATGATGTTAATTCTCAGTTTAGTCAAAAATATTTAGATTTTTGGGATTATAAATATATTTTATTTTTTTAACTCATTTTGTGTAAACCTACTCATATAAATATAAAATGAAAAAAAAATTAAGTTTCCGTCATTATTTATTGAGTTATGATGTTAATTCTCAGTTTAGTCAAAAATATTTAGATTTTTGGGATTATAAAAATATTTTATTTTTTTGACTCATTTTGTGTAAACCTACTCATATAAATATAAAATGAAAAAAAATTTAAGTTTCCGTCATTATTTTTTGAGTTATGATGTTAATTCTCAGTTTAGTCAAAAATATTATTTTTGGGATTTTAAAAATATTTTATTTTTATGACTCATTTTGTGTAAACCTACACTCATATAAATATAAAATGAAAAAAAATTTAAGTTTCCGTCATTATTTTTTGAGTTATGATGTCAATTCTCAGTTTAGTCAAAAATATTATGATTTTTGGGATTTTAAAAATATTTTATTTTTTTG
>NW_027050959.1:0-346 GCF_954871325.1 Gordionus sp. m RMFG-2023 | reverse complement strand
AAAGTAGCTCGAAACTTGTAGCGTGATACTTAGCTCGCTATCTTTTTTGGTAGCTATAGCTAATAGCTGCTACTTTTTTAAAAATTATTTAATTTTTTAGCGCGCTACTTTTTTTAGAAGTAGCTAATTAGCGCGCTACTTCGCTACTTTTAAAAAATATAATGAATGTAAGTATAAACATGAAAATTTAAATATAATATCATAATTAATTATAATTTATTATTTAATTTGGAAATTTAAATATATTTTTAATTTTTAATTTATATTTTCAATCTGTGTTAATAATCTAAAATGGCATCGCCCATGGATATCCAAATTCTTGAAAGTGATTCAGACATGGAAGATT
>NW_027050958.1:0-9351 GCF_954871325.1 Gordionus sp. m RMFG-2023 | reverse complement strand
ACATCATAACTCAAAAAATAATGACGGAAACTTAAATTTTTTTTCATTTTATATTTATATGAGTAGGTTTACACAAAATGAGTCAAAAAAATAAAATATTTTTAAAATCCCAAAAATCTAAATATTTTTGACTAAACTGAGAATTGACATCATAACTCAAAAAATAATGACGGAAACTTAAATTTTTTTTCATTTTATATTTATATGAGTGTAGGTTTACACAAAATGAGTCATAAAAATAAAATATTTTTAAAATCCCAAAAATAATATTTTTGACTAAACTGAGAATTAACATCATAACTCAAAAAATAATGACGGAAACAAATTTTTTTTCATTTTATATTTATATGAGTAGGTTTACACAAAATGAGTCAAAAAAATAAAATATTTTTAAAATCCCAAAAATAATATTTTTGACTAAACTGAGAATTAACATCATATTCAAAAAATAATGACGGAAACTTAAATTTTTTTTCATTTTATGTTTATATGAGTAAGTTTACACAAAATGAGTCAAAAAAATAAAATATTTTTAAAATGTCAAAAATCTAAATATTTTTGACTAAACTGAGAATTAACATCATAACTCAATAAATAATGACGGAAACTTAAATTTTTTTTCATTTTTTATTTATATGAGTAAGTTTACACAAAATGAGTCAAAAAAATAAAATATTTTTAAAATCCCAAAAATCATAATATTTTTGACTAAACTGAGAATTGACATCATAACTCAAAAAATAATGACGGAAACTTAAATTTTTTTTCATTTTATATTTATATGAGTGTAGGTTTACACAAAATGAGTCATAAAAATAAAATATTTTTAAAATCCCAAAAATAATATTTTTGACTAAACTGAGAATTAACATCATAACTCAAAAAATAATGACGGAAACTTAAATTTTTTTTCATTTTATATTTATATGAGTAGGTTTACACAAAATGAGTCAAAAAAATAAAATATTTTTATAATCCCAAAAATCTAAATATTTTTGACTAAACTGAGAATTAACATCATAACTCAATAAATAATGACGGAAACTTAAATTTTTTTTCATTTTATATTTATATGAGTAGGTTTACACAATATGAGTCATAAAAATAAAATATTTTTATAATCCTAAAAATCATAATATTTTTGACTAAACTGAGAATTGACATCATAACTCAAAAAATAATGACGGAAACTTAAATTTTTTTTCATTTTATATTTATATGAGTGTAGGTTTACACAAAATGAGTCATAAAAATAAAATATTTTTAAAATCCCAAAAATAATATTTTTGACTAAACTGAGAATTAACATCATAACTCAAAAAATAATGACGGAAACTTAAATTTTTTTTCATTTTATATTTATATGAGTAGGTTTACACAAAATGAGTTAAAAAAATAAAATATATTTATAATCCCAAAAATCTAAATATTTTTGACTAAACTGAGAATTAACATCATAACTCAATAAATAATGACGGAAACTTAAATTTTTTTTCATTTTATATTTATATGAGTAGGTTTACACAATATGAGTCATAAAAATAAAATATTTTTATAATTCTAAAAATCATAATATTTTTGACTAAACTGAGAATTGACATCATAACTCAAAAAATAATGACGGAAACTTAAATTTTTTTTCATTTTATATTTATATGAGTGTAGGTTTACACAAAATGAGTCATAAAAATAAAATATTTTTAAAATCCCAAAAATAATATTTTTGACTAAACTGAGAATTAACATCATATTCAAAAAATAATGACGGAAACTTAAATTTTTTTTCATTTTATGTTTATATGAGTAAGTTTACACAAAATGAGTCAAAAAAATAAAATATTTTTAAAATGTCAAAAATCTAAATATTTTTGACTAAACTGAGAATTGACATCATAACTCAAAAAATAATGACGGAAACTTTTTTTTTTTTCATTTTATGTTTATTTGAGTAGGTTTACACAAAATGAGTCAAAAAAATAAAATATTTTTAAAATCCCAAAAATCTAAATATTTTTGACTAAACTGAGAATTGACATTATAACTCAAAAAATAATGACGGAAACTTATTTTTTTTTTCATTTTATGTTTATTTGAGTAGGTTTACACAAAATGAGTCATAAAAATAAAATATTTTTAAAATCCCAAAAATAATATTTTTGACTAAACTGAGAATTAACATCATAACTCAAAAAATAATGACGGAAACAAATTTTTTTTCATTTTATATTTATATGAGTAGGTTTACACAAAATGAGTCAAAAAAATAAAATATTTTTAAAATCCCAAAAATAATATTTTTGACTAAACTGAGAATTAACATCATATTCAAAAAATAATGACGGAAACTTAAATTTTTTTTCATTTTATGTTTATATGAGTAAGTTTACACAAAATGAGTCAAAAAAATAAAATATTTTTAAAATGTCAAAAATCTAAATATTTTTGACTAAACTGAGAATTGACATCATAACTCAAAAAATAATGACGGAAACTTTTTTTTTTTTTCATTTTATGTTTATTTGAGTAGGTTTACACAAAATGAGTCAAAAAAATAAAATATTTTTAAAATCCCAAAAATCTAAATATTTTTGACTAAACTGAGAATTAACATCATAACTCAAAAAATAATGACGGAAACTTAAATTTTTTTTCATTTTATATTTATATGAGTAGGTTTACACAAAATGAGTTAAAAAAATAAAATATTTTTATAATCCCAAAAATCTAAATATTTTTGACTAAACTGAGAATTAACATCATAACTCAATAAATAATGACGGAAACTTAAATTTTTTTTCATTTTATATTTATATGAGTAGGTTTACACAATATGAGTCATAAAAATAAAATATTTTTATAATTCTAAAAATCATAATATTTTTGACTAAACTGAGAATTGACATCATAACTCAAAAAATAATGACGGAAACTTAAATTTTTTTTCATTTTATATTTATATGAGTGTAGGTTTACACAAAATGAGTCATAAAAATAAAATATTTTTAAAATCCCAAAAATAATATTTTTGACTAAACTGAGAATTAACATCATATTCAAAAAATAATGACGGAAACTTAAATTTTTTTTCATTTTATGTTTATATGAGTAAGTTTACACAAAATGAGTCAAAAAAATAAAATATTTTTAAAATGTCAAAAATCTAAATATTTTTGACTAAACTGAGAATTGACATCATAACTCAAAAAATAATGACGGAAACTTAAATTTTTTTTCATTTTATGTTTATATGAGTAAGTTTACACAAAATGAATCAAAAAAATAAAATATTTTTAAAATCCCAAAAATCTAAATATTTTTGACTAAACTGAGAATTAACATCATAACTCAAAAAATAATAACGGAAACTTAAATTTTTTTTCATTTTATGTTTATATGAGTAAGTTTACACAAAATGAGTCAAAAAAATATAATATTTTTAAAATCCCAAAAATCTTAATATTTTTGACTAAACTGAGAATTGACATCATAACTCAAAAAATAATGACGGAAACTTATTTTTTTTTTCATTTTATGTTTATTTGAGTAGGTTTACACAAAATGAGTCATAAAAATAAAATATTTTTAAAATCCCAAAAATCATAATATTTTTGACTAAACTGAGAATTGACATCATAACTCAAAAAATAATGACTGAAACTTAAATTTTTTTTCATTTTATATTTATATGAGTGTAGGTTTCACAAAATGAGTCATAAAAATAAAATATTTTTAAAATCCCAAAAATCTAAAAAATTTTGACTAAAGTGAGAATTGACATCATAACTCAAAAAATAATGACGAAAACTTAATTTTTTTTTTCATTTTATATTTATAGTTTACACAAAATGAGTCAAAAAAATAAAATATTTTTAAAATCCCAAAAATCTAAATATTTTTGACTAAACTGAGAATTGACATCATAACTCAAAAAATAATGACGGAAACTTAAATTTTTTTTCATTTTATATTTATATGAGTAGGTTTACACAAAATGAGTCAAAAAAATAAAATATTTTTAAAATCCCAAAAATAATATTTTTGACTAAACTGAGAATTAACATCATAACTCAAAAAATAATGACGGAAACTTAAATTTTTTTTCATTTTATATTTATATGAGTAGGTTTACACAAAATGAGTCAAAAAAATAAAATATTTTTAAAATCCCAAAAATCTAAATATTTTTGACTAAACTGAGAATTGACATCATAACTCAAAAAATAATGACGGAAACTTAAATTTTTTTTCATTTTATATTTATATGAGTGTAGGTTTACACAAAATGAGTCATAAAAATAAAATATTTTTAAAATCCCAAAAATAATATTTTTGACTAAACTGAGAATTAACATCATAACTCAAAAAATAATGACGGAAACAAATTTTTTTTCATTTTATATTTATATGAGTAGGTTTACACAAAATGAGTCAAAAAAATAAAATATTTTTAAAATCCCAAAAATAATATTTTTGACTAAACTGAGAATTAACATCATATTCAAAAAATAATGACGGAAACTTAAATTTTTTTTTCATTTTATGTTTATATGAGTAAGTTTACACAAAATGAGTCAAAAAAATAAAATATTTTTAAAATGTCAAAAATCTAAATATTTTTGACTAAACTGAGAATTAACATCATAACTCAATAAATAATGACGGAAACTTAAATTTTTTTTCATTTTATATTTATATGAGTAAGTTTACACAAAATGAGTCAAAAAAATAAAATATTTTTAAAATCCCAAAAATCATAATATTTTTGACTAAACTGAGAATTGACATCATAACTCAAAAAATAATGACGGAAACTTAAATTTTTTTTCATTTTATATTTATATGAGTGTAGGTTTACACAAAATGAGTCATAAAAATAAAATATTTTTAAAATCCCAAAAATAATATTTTTGACTAAACTGAGAATTAACATCATAACTCAAAAAATAATGACGGAAACTTAAATTTTTTTTCATTTTATATTTATATGAGTAGGTTTACACAAAATGAGTCAAAAAAATAAAATATTTTTATAATCCCAAAAATCTAAATATTTTTGACTAAACTGAGAATTAACATCATAACTCAATAAATAATGACGGAAACTTAAATTTTTTTTCATTTTATATTTATATGAGTAGGTTTACACAATATGAGTCATAAAAATAAAATATTTTTATAATCCTAAAAATCATAATATTTTTGACTAAACTGAGAATTGACATCATAACTCAAAAAATAATGACGGAAACTTAAATTTTTTTTCATTTTATATTTATATGAGTGTAGGTTTACACAAAATGAGTCATAAAAATAAAATATTTTTAAAATCCCAAAAATAATATTTTTGACTAAACTGAGAATTAACATCATAACTCAAAAAATAATGACGGAAACTTAAATTTTTTTTCATTTTATATTTATATGAGTAGGTTTACACAAAATGAGTTAAAAAAATAAAATATATTTATAATCCCAAAAATCTAAATATTTTTGACTAAACTGAGAATTAACATCATAACTCAATAAATAATGACGGAAACTTAAATTTTTTTTCATTTTATATTTATATGAGTAGGTTTACACAATATGAGTCATAAAAATAAAATATTTTTATAATTCTAAAAATCATAATATTTTTGACTAAACTGAGAATTGACATCATAACTCAAAAAATAATGACGGAAACTTAAATTTTTTTTCATTTTATATTTATATGAGTGTAGGTTTACACAAAATGAGTCATAAAAATAAAATATTTTTAAAATCCCAAAAATAATATTTTTGACTAAACTGAGAATTAACATCATATTCAAAAAATAATGACGGAAACTTAAATTTTTTTTCATTTTATGTTTATATGAGTAAGTTTACACAAAATGAGTCAAAAAAATAAAATATTTTTAAAATGTCAAAAATCTAAATATTTTTGACTAAACTGAGAATTGACATCATAACTCAAAAAATAATGACGGAAACTTTTTTTTTTTCATTTTATGTTTATTTGAGTAGGTTTACACAAAATGAGTCAAAAAAATAAAATATTTTTAAAATCCCAAAAATCTAAATATTTTTGACTAAACTGAGAATTGACATTATAACTCAAAAAATAATAACGGAAACTTATTTTTTTTTCATTTTATGTTTATTTGAGTAGGTTTACACAAAATGAGTCATAAAAATAAAATATTTTTAAAATCCCAAAAATAATATTTTTGACTAAACTGAGAATTAACATCATAACTCAAAAAATAATGACGGAAACAAATTTTTTTTCATTTTATATTTATATGAGTAGGTTTACACAAAATGAGTCAAAAAAATAAAATATTTTTAAAATCCCAAAAATAATATTTTTGACTAAACTGAGAATTAACATCATATTCAAAAAATAATGACGGAAACTTAAATTTTTTTTCATTTTATGTTTATATGAGTAAGTTTACACAAAATGAGTCAAAAAAATAAAATATTTTTAAAATGTCAAAAATCTAAATATTTTTGACTAAACTGAGAATTGACATCATAACTCAAAAAATAATGACGGAAACTTTTTTTTTTTTCATTTTATGTTTATTTGAGTAGGTTTACACAAAATGAGTCAAAAAAATAAAATATTTTTAAAATCCCAAAAATCTAAATATTTTTGACTAAACTGAGAATTAACATCATAACTCAAAAAATAATGACGGAAACTTAAATTTTTTTTCATTTTATATTTATATGAGTAGGTTTACACAAAATGAGTTAAAAAAATAAAATATTTTTATAATCCCAAAAATCTAAATATTTTTGACTAAACTGAGAATTAACATCATAACTCAATAAATAATGACGGAAACTTAAATTTTTTTTCATTTTATATTTATATGAGTAGGTTTACACAATATGAGTCATAAAAATAAAATATTTTTATAATTCTAAAAATCATAATATTTTTGACTAAACTGAGAATTGACATCATAACTCAAAAAATAATGACGGAAACTTAAATTTTTTTTCATTTTATATTTATATGAGTGTAGGTTTACACAAAATGAGTCATAAAAATAAAATATTTTTAAAATCCCAAAAATAATATTTTTGACTAAACTGAGAATTAACATCATATTCAAAAAATAATGACGGAAACTTAAATTTTTTTTCATTTTATGTTTATATGAGTAAGTTTACACAAAATGAGTCAAAAAAATAAAATATTTTTAAAATGTCAAAAATCTAAATATTTTTGACTAAACTGAGAATTGACATCATAACTCAAAAAATAATGACGGAAACTTTTTTTTTTTTTCATTTTATGTTTATTTGAGTAGGTTTACACAAAATGAGTCAAAAAATAAAATATTTTTAAAATCCCAAAAATAATATTTTTGACTAAACTGAGAATTAACATCATATTCAAAAAATAATGACGGAAACTTAAATTTTTTTTCATTTTATATTTATATGAGTGTAGGTTTACACAAAATGAGTCATAAAAATAAAATATTTTTAAAATCCCAAAAATAATATTTTTGACTAAACTGAGAATTAACATCATAACTCAAAAAATAATGACGGAAACTTAAATTTTTTTTCATTTTATATTTATATGAGTAGGTTTACACAAAATGAGTTAAAAAAATAAAATATTTTTATAATCCCAAAAATCTAAATATTTTTGACTAAACTGAGAATTAACATCATAACTCAATAAATAATGACGGAAACTTAAATTTTTTTTCATTTTATATTTATATGAGTAGGTTTACACAATATGAGTCATAAAAATAAAATATTTTTATAATTCTAAAAATCATAATATTTTTGACTAAACTGAGAATTGACATCATAACTCAAAAAATAATGACGGAAACTTAAATTTTTTTTCATTTTATATTTATATGAGTGTAGGTTTACACAAAATGAGTCATAAAAATAAAATATTTTTAAAATCCCAAAAATAATATTTTTGACTAAACTGAGAATTAACATCATATTCAAAAAATAATGACGGAAACTTAAATTTTTTTTCATTTTATATTTATATGAGTGTAGGTTTACACAAAATGAGTCATAAAAATAAAATATTTTTAAAATCCCAAAAATAATATTTTTGACTAAACTGAGAATTAACATCATAACTCAAAAAATAATGACGGAAACTTAAATTTTTTTTCATTTTATATTTATATGAGTAGGTTTACACAAAATGAGTTAAAAAAATAAAATATTTTTATAATCCCAAAAATCTAAATATTTTTGACTAAACTGAGAATTAACATCATAACTCAATAAATAATGACGGAAACTTAAATTTTTTTTCATTTTATATTTATATGAGTAGGTTTACACAATATGAGTCATAAAAATAAAATATTTTTATAATTCTAAAAATCATAATATTTTTGACTAAACTGAGAATTGACATCATAACTCAAAAAATAATGACGGAAACTTAAATTTTTTTTCATTTTATATTTATATGAGTGTAGGTTTACACAAAATGAGTCATAAAAATAAAATATTTTTAAAATCCCAAAAATAATATTTTTGACTAAACTGAGAATTAACATCATATTCAAAAAATAATGACGGAAACTTAAATTTTTTTTCATTTTATGTTTATATGAGTAAGTTTACACAAAATGAGTCAAAAAAATAAAATATTTTTAAAATGTCAAAAATCTAAATATTTTTGACTAAACTGAGAATTGACATCATAACTCAAAAAATAATGACGGAAACTTTTTTTTTTTTCATTTTATGTTTATTTGAGTAGGTTTACACAAAATGAGTCAAAAAAATAAAATATTTTTAAAATCCCAAAAATCTAAATATTTTTGACTAAACTGAGAATTGACATTATAACTCAAAAAATAATGACGGAAACTTATTTTTTTTTTCATTTTATGTTTATTTGAGTAGGTTTACACAAAATGAGTCATAAAAATAAAATATTTTTAAAATCCCAAAAATAATATTTTTGACTAAACTGAGAATTAACATCATAACTCAAAAAATAATGACGGAAACAAATTTTTTTTCATTTTATATTTATATGAGTAGGTTTACACAAAATGAGTCAAAAAAATAAAATATTTTTAAAATCCCAAAAATAATATTTTTGACTAAACTGAGAATTAACATCATATTCAAAAAATAATGACGGAAACTTAAATTTTTTTTTCATTTTATGTTTATATGAGTAAGTTTACACAAAATGAGTCAAAAAAATAAAATATTTTTAAAATGTCAAAAATCTAAATATTTTTGACTAAACTGAGAATTAACATCATAACTCAATAAATAATGACGGAAACTTAAATTTTTTTTCATTTTATATTTATATGAGTAAGTTTACACAAAATGAGT
>NW_027050957.1:0-11158 GCF_954871325.1 Gordionus sp. m RMFG-2023 | reverse complement strand
CTGGAGGATATATTAACGCACCACAATTTGGTATAGTTTTTGGTAATTGATCCTCACATTTTAAAAAAATTAACTTCACGCTATAAAAACAGGTCATAAATTAGTTGCGGTTAGTGATATCGATATCCGGTTTGGATATTATTAACGCACAAATTAAAGCCTAAATAATTGCCAAGTTTCAGATCGTGATCTTTTATATTTTCGGTTTTGGCAAAGTGCCAACACTTTCTTATTTTGCTCATAACTCAGTAACGGTTCATTCCGCTGCTTTCCGGATAGAAGATCAATTAGGATCAATTAACGGGCTATACAATGATATAAGTTTCGGTAATTGATCCTCAAATCATTCTTACAGCTGCAAATCTTCGCACTTTCATTATTTTGCTTATAACTCAATAGCCTTTAATTTTTTTGACATTCCGTTTAAAGAATATGGAGGATCAATTAAGGTACTAAATATTGGCTATAACTAAAAAAATGATTGCTCAAATTTTTAATTTTGGCAAGGTGCCAAAACCTTTCTATTTTGCTTATAACTCACGAGCGGTTCATTCTGTTGATATGCGGTTTAAAGATTCTGGAGGATCAATTAACGCACCACACTTTGGCATATATTTTGGTAATTGATCCTCACTTTTTAAAAAGATTCTTACAACTTCACGCTATAAAAACAGGTCATAACTCATTTGCGGTTAATGATATCGATATCCGGTTTGGATATTATTAACGCACAAATTAAAGCCTAAATAATTGCCAAGTTTCAGATCGTTATCTTTTATATTTTCGGTTTTGGCAAAGTGCCAACACTTTCTTATTTTGCTCATAACTCAGTAACGGTTCATTCCGCTGCTTTCCGGATAGAAGATCAATTAGGATCAATTAACGGGCTATACAATGATATAAGTTTCAGTAATTGATCCTCAAATCATTCTTACAGTTGCAAATCTTCTCACTTTCATTATTTTGCTTATAACTCGATAGCCTTTAATTTTTTTGACATTCCGTTTAAAGAATATGGAGGATCAATTAAGATACTAAATATTGGCTATAACTAAAAAAATGATTGCTCAAATTTTTAATTTTGGCAAGGTGCCAAAACCTTTCTATTTTGCTTATAACTCACGAGCGGTTCATTCTGTTGATATGCGGTTTAAAGATTCTGGAGGATCAATTAACGCACCACACTTTGGTATATATTTTGGTAATTGATCCTCACTTTTTAAAAAGATTCTTACAACTTCACGCTATAAAAACAGGTCATAACTCAGTTGCGGTTAATGATATCGATATCCGGTTTGGATATTATTAACGCACAAATTAAAGCCTAAATAATTGCCAAATTTCAGATCATGATCTTTTATATTTTCGGTTTTGGCTACCAGCACTTTCTTAATTTGCTCATAACTCAGTAACGGTTCATCTGCTGCTTTCCGGATAGAAGATCAATTAGGATCAATTAACGGGCTATACAATGGTATAAGTTTCGGTAATTGATCCTCAAATCGTTCTTACAGCTTAAATATTTCCGCCAACTTAACGTTAAAACGGTTATAACTCGGTATTGGTTAGTGATATAGATATCCGGTTTGTTGATTGTTAATGTACGTATTAAATACTACATAATTGCCAAGTTTCAAAACATGATCTTTTTTATTTTCGATTTTGGCAGTTTTGGCAAAGTGCCAATACTTTTTTGTTTTGCTAATAACTCACGAACGGTTCATTCCGTTGATATGCGGTTTAAAGATTCTGGAGGATATATTAACGCACCACAATTTGGTATAGTTTTTGGTAATTGATCCTCACATTTTAAAAAAATTAACTTCACGCTATAAAAACAGGTCATAAATTAGTTGCGGTTAGTGATATCGATATCCGGTTTGGATATTATTAACGCACAAATTAAAGCCTAAATAATTGCCAAGTTTCAGATCGTGATCTTTTATATTTTCGGTTTTGGCAAAGTGCCAACACTTTCTTATTTTGCTCATAACTCAGTAACGGTTCATTCCGCTGCTTTCCGGATAGAAGATCAATTAGGATCAATTAACGGGCTATACAATGATATAAGTTTCGGTAATTGATCCTCAAATCATTCTTACAGCTGCAAATCTTCGCACTTTCATTATTTTGCTTATAACTCAATAGCCTTTAATTTTTTTGACATTCCGTTTAAAGAATATGGAGGATCAATTAAGGTACTAAATATTGGCTATAACTAAAAAAATGATTGCTCAAATTTTTAATTTTGGCAAGGTGCCAAAACCTTTCTATTTTGCTTATAACTCACGAGCGGTTCATTCTGTTGATATGCGGTTTAAAGATTCTGGAGGATCAATTAACGCACCACACTTTGGCATATATTTTGGTAATTGATCCTCACTTTTTAAAAAGATTCTTACAACTTCACGCTATAAAAACAGGTCATAACTCATTTGCGGTTAATGATATCGATATCCGGTTTGGATATTATTAACGCACAAATTAAAGCCTAAATAATTGCCAAGTTTCAGATCGTTATCTTTTATATTTTCGGTTTTGGCAAAGTGCCAACACTTTCTTATTTTGCTCATAACTCAGTAACGGTTCATTCCGCTGCTTTCCGGATAGAAGATCAATTAGGATCAATTAACGGGCTATACAATGATATAAGTTTCAGTAATTGATCCTCAAATCATTCTTACAGTTGCAAATCTTCTCACTTTCATTATTTTGCTTATAACTCGATAGCCTTTAATTTTTTTGACATTCCGTTTAAAGAATATGGAGGATCAATTAAGGTACTAAATATTGGCTATAACTAAAAAAATGATTGCTCAAATTTTTAATTTTGGCAAGGTGCCAAAACCTTTCTATTTTGCTTATAACTCACGAGCGGTTCATTCTGTTGATATGCGGTTTAAAGATTCTGGAGGATCAATTAACGCACCACACTTTGGTATATATTTTGGTAATTGATCCTCACTTTTTAAAAAGATTCTTACAACTTCACGCTATAAAAACAGGTCATAACTCAGTTGCGGTTAATGATATCGATATCCGGTTTGGATATTATTAACGCACAAATTAAAGCCTAAATAATTGCCAAATTTCAGATCATGATCTTTTATATTTTCGGTTTTGGCTACCAGCACTTTCTTAATTTGCTCATAACTCAGTAACGGTTCATCTGCTGCTTTCCGGATAGAAGATCAATTAGGATCAATTAACGGGCTATACAATGGTATAAGTTTCGGTAATTGATCCTCAAATCGTTCTTACAGCTTAAATATTTCCGCCAACTTAACGTTAAAACGGTTATAACTCGGTATTGGTTAGTGATATAGATATCCGGTTTGTTGATTGTTAATGTACGTATTAAATACTACATAATTGCCAAGTTTCAAAACATGATCTTTTTTATTTTCGATTTTGGCAGTTTTGGCAAAGTGCCAATACTTTTTTGTTTTGCTAATAACTCACGAACGGTTCATTCCGTTGATATGCGGTTTAAAGATTCTGGAGGATATATTAACGCACCACAATTTGGTATAGTTTTTGGTAATTGATCCTCACATTTTAAAAAAATTAACTTCACGCTATAAAAACAGGTCATAACTCAGTTGCGGTTAGTGATATCGATATCCGGTTTGGATATTATTAACGCACAAATTAAAGCCTAAATAATTGCCAAGTTTCAGATCGTGATCTTTTATATTTTCGGTTTTGGCAAAGTGCCAACACTTTCTTATTTTGCTCATAACTCAGTAACGGTTCATTCCGCTGCTTTCCGGATAGAAGATCAATTAGGATCAATTAACGGGCTATACAATGATATAAGTTTCGGTAATTGATCCTCAAATCATTCTTACAGCTGCAAATCTTCGCACTTTCATTATTTTGCTTATAACTCAATAGCCTTTAATTTTTTTGACATTCCGTTTAAAGAATATGGAGGATCAATTAAGGTACTAAATATTGGCTATAACTAAAAAAATGATTGCTCAAATTTTTAATTTTGGCAAGGTGCCAAAACCTTTCTATTTTGCTTATAACTCACGAGCGGTTCATTCTGTTGATATGCGGTTTAAAGATTCTGGAGGATCAATTAACGCACCACACTTTGGCATATATTTTGGTAATTGATCCTCACTTTTTAAAAAAATTCTTACAACTTCACGCTTTAAAAACAGGTCATAACTCGGTTGCGGTTAGTGATATCGATATCCGGGTTGGATATTAACGCACAAATTAAAGCCTAAATAATTGCCAAATTTCAGATCGTGATCTTTTATATTTTCGGTTTTGGCTAAGTGCCAGCACTTTCTTAATTTGATCATAACTCAGTAACGGTTCATTCTGCTGCTTTCCGGATAGAAGATCAATTAGGATCAATTAACGGGCTATACAATGGTATAAGTTTCGGTAATTGATCCTCAAATCGTTCTTACAGCTTAAATATTTCCGCCAACCTAACGTTTTTAAAACGGTTATAACTCGGTATTGGTTAGTGATATAGATATCCGGTTTGGTGATTGTTAATGTACGTATTAAATACTACATAATTGCCAAGTTTCAAAACATGATCTTTTTTATTTTCGATTTTGGCAGTTTTGGCAAAGTGCCAATACTTTTTTGTTTTGCTAATAACTCACGAACGGTTCATTCCGTTGATATGCGGTTTAAAGATTCTGGAGGATATATTAACGCACCACAATTTGGTATAGTTTTTGGTAATTGATCCTCACCTTTTAAAAAAATTCTTACAACTTCACTCTTTAAAAACAGGTCATAACTCGGTTGCGGTTAGTGATATCGATATCCGGTTTGGATATTATTAACGCACAAATTAAAGCCTAAATAATTGCCAAATTTCAGATCGTGATCTTTTATATTTTCGGTTTTGGCTAAGTGCCAGCAATTTCTTAATTTGCTCATAACTCAGTAACGGTTCATTCTGCTGCTTTCCGGATAGAAGATCAATTAGGATCAATTAACGGGCTATACAATGGTATAAGTTTCGGTAAAATCGTTCTTACAGCTTAAATATTTCCGCCAACTTAACGTTTTTAAAATGGTTATAACTCGGTATTGGTTAGTGATATCGATATCCGGTTTGGTGATTGTTAATGTACGTATTAAATACTACATAATTGCCAAGCTTCAAAACATGATCTTTTTTATTTTCGGTTTTGGCAGTTTTGGCAAAGTGCCAATACTTTTTTGTTTTGCTTATAACTCACGAACGGTTCATTCTGTTGATATGCGGTTTAAAGATTCTGGAGGATCAATTAACGCTTCCACACTTTGGCATATATTTTGGTAATTGATCCTCACTTTTAAAAAAAATTAACTTCACGCTATAAAAACAGGTCATAACTCAGTTGCGGTTAGTGATATCGATATCCGGTTTGGATATTATTAACGCACAAATTAAAGCTTAAATAATTGCCAACTTTCAGATCGTGATCTTTTATATTTTCGGTTTTGGCAAAGTGCCAACACTTTCTTATTTTGCTCATAACTCAGTAACGGTTCATTCCGCTGCTTTCCGGATAGAAGATCAATTAGGATCAATTAACGGGCTATACAATGATATAAGTTTCGGTAATTGATCCTCAAATCATTCTTACAGCTGCAAATCTTCGCACTTTCATTATTTTGCTTATAACTCAATAGCCTTTAATTTTTTTGACATTCCGTTTAAAGAATATGGAGGATCAATTAAGGTACTAAATATTGGCTATAACTAAAAAAATGATTGCTCAAATTTTTAATTTTAGCAAGGTGCCAAAACCTTTCTATTTTGCTTATAACTCACGAGCGGTTCATTCTGTTGATATGCGGTTTAAAGATTCTGGAGGATCAATTAACGCACCACACTTTGGCATATATTTTGGTAATTGATCCTCACTTTTTAAAAAGATTCTTACAACTTCACGCTATAAAAACAGGTCATAACTCATTTGCGGTTAATGATATCGATATCCGGTTTGGATATTATTAACGCACAAATTAAAGCCTAAATAATTGCCAAGTTTCAGATCGTTATCTTTTATATTTTCGGTTTTGGCAAAGTGCCAACACTTTCTTATTTTGCTCATAACTCAGTAACGGTTCATTCCGCTGCTTTCCGGATAGAAGATCAATTAGGATCAATTAACGGGCTATACAATGATATAAGTTTCGGTAATTGATCCTCAAATCATTCTTACAGTTGCAAATCTTCGCACTTTCATTATTTTGCTTATAACTCGATAGCCTTTAATTTTTTTGACATTCCGTTTAAAGAATATGGAGGATCAATTAAGGTACTAAATATTGGCTATAACTAAAAAAATGATTGCTCAAATTTTTAATTTTGGCAAGGTGCCAAAACCTTTCTATTTTGCTTATAACTCACGAGCGGTTCATTCTGTTGATATGCGGTTTAAAGATTCTGGAGGATCAATTAACGCACCACACTTTGGTATATATTTTGGTAATTGATCCTCACTTTTTAAAAAGATTCTTACAACTTCACGCTATAAAAACAGGTCATAACTCAGTTGCGGTTAATGATATCGATATCCGGTTTGGATATTATTAACGCACAAATTAAAGCCTAAATAATTGCCAAATTTCAGATCATGATCTTTTATATTTTCGGTTTTGGCTACCAGCACTTTCTTAATTTGCTCATAACTCAGTAACGGTTCATCTGCTGCTTTCCGGATAGAAGATCAATTAGGATCAATTAACGGGCTATACAATGGTATAAGTTTCGGTAATTGATCCTCAAATCGTTCTTACAGCTTAAATATTTCCGCCAACTTAACGTTAAAACGGTTATAACTCGGTATTGGTTAGTGATATAGATATCCGGTTTGTTGATTGTTAATGTACGTATTAAATACTACATAATTGCCAAGTTTCAAAACATGATCTTTTTTATTTTCGATTTTGGCAGTTTTGGCAAAGTGCCAATACTTTTTTGTTTTGCTAATAACTCACGAACGGTTCATTCCGTTGATATGCGGTTTAAAGATTCTGGAGGATATATTAACGCACCACAATTTGGTATAGTTTTTGGTAATTGATCCTCACATTTTAAAAAAATTAACTTCACGCTATAAAAACAGGTCATAACTCAGTTGCGGTTAGTGATATCGATATCCGGTTTGGATATTATTAACGCACAAATTAAAGCCTAAATAATTGCCAAGTTTCAGATCGTGATCTTTTATATTTTCGGTTTTGGCAAAGTGCCAACACTTTCTTATTTTGCTCATAACTCAGTAACGGTTCATTCCGCTGCTTTCCGGATAGAAGATCAATTAGGATCAATTAACGGGCTATACAATGATATAAGTTTCGGTAATTGATCCTCAAATCATTCTTACAGCTGCAAATCTTCGCACTTTCATTATTTTGCTTATAACTCAATAGCCTTTAATTTTTTTGACATTCCGTTTAAAGAATATGGAGGATCAATTAAGGTACTAAATATTGGCTATAACTAAAAAAATGATTGCTCAAATTTTTAATTTTGGCAAGGTGCCAAAACCTTTCTATTTTGCTTATAACTCACGAGCGGTTCATTCTGTTGATATGCGGTTTAAAGATTCTGGAGGATCAATTAACGCACCACACTTTGGCATATATTTTGGTAATTGATCCTCACTTTTTAAAAAGATTCTTACAACTTCACGCTATAAAAACAGGTCATAACTCAGTTGCGGTTAATGATATCGATATCCGGTTTGGATATTATTAACGCACAAATTAAAGCCTAAATAATTGCCAAGTTTCAGATCGTTATCTTTTATATTTTCGGTTTTGGCTAAGTGCCAACACTTTCTTATTTTGCTCATAACTCAGTAACGGTTCATTCCGCTGCTTTCCGGATAGAAGATCAATTAGGATCAATTAACGGGCTATACAATGATATAAGTTTCGGTAATTGATCCTCAAATCATTCTTACAGTTGCAAATCTTCGCACTTTCATTATTTTGCTTATAACTCAATAGCCTTTAATTTTTTTGACATTCCGTTTAAAGAATATGGAGGATCAATTAAGGTACTAAATATTGGCTATAACTAAAAAAATGATTGCTCAAATTTTTAATTTTGGCAAGGTGCCAAAACCTTTCTATTTTGCTTATAACTCACGAGCGGTTCATTCTGTTGATATGCGGTTTAAAGATTCTGGAGGATCAATTAACGCACCACACTTTGGTATATATTTTGGTAATTGATCCTCACTTTTTAAAAAGATTCTTACAACTTCACGCTATAAAAACAGGTCATAACTCAGTTGCGGTTAATGATATCGATATCCGGTTTGGATATTATTAACGCACAAATTAAAGCCTAAATAATTGCCAAATTTCAGATCGTGATCTTTTATATTTTCGGTTTTGGCTACCAGCACTTTCTTAATTTGCTCATAACTCAGTAACGGTTCATCTGCTGCTTTCCGGATAGAAGATCAATTAGGATCAATTAACGGGCTATACAATGGTATAAGTTTCGGTAATTGATCCTCAAATCGTTCTTACAGCTTAAAAATTTCCGCCAACTTAACGTTAAAACGGTTATAACTCGGTATTGGTTAGTGATATAGATATCCGGTTTGTTGATTGTTAATGTACGTATTAAATACTACATAATTGCCAAGTTTCAAAACATGATCTTTTTTATTTTCGATTTTGGCAGTTTTGGCAAAGTGCCAATACTTTTTTGTTTTGCTAATAACTCACGAACGGTTCATTCCGTTGATATGCGGTTTAAAGATTCTGGAGGATATATTAACGCACCACAATTTGGTATAGTTTTTGGTAATTGATCCTCACATTTTAAAAAAATTAACTTCACGCTATAAAAACAGGTCATAACTCAGTTGCGGTTAGTGATATCGATATCCGGTTTGGATATTATTAACGCACAAATTAAAGCCTAAATAATTGCCAAGTTTCAGATCGTGATCTTTTATATTTTCGGTTTTGGCAAAGTGCCAACACTTTCTTATTTTGCTCATAACTCAGTAACGGTTCATTCCGCTGCTTTCCGGATAGAAGATCAATTAGGATCAATTAACGGGCTATACAATGATATAAGTTTCGGTAATTGATCCTCAAATCATTCTTACAGCTGCAAATCTTCGCACTTTCATTATTTTGCTTATAACTCAATAGCCTTTAATTTTTTTGACATTCCGTTTAAAGAATATGGAGGATCAATTAAGGTACTAAATATTGGCTATAACTAAAAAAATGATTGCTCAAAATTTTAATTTTGGCAAGGTGCCAAAACCTTTCTATTTTGCTTATAACTCACGAGCGGTTCATTCTGTTGATATGCGGTTTAAAGATTCTGGAGGATCAATTAACGCACCACACTTTGGCATATATTTTGGTAATTGATCCTCACTTTTTAAAAAGATTCTTACAACTTCACGCTATAAAAACAGGTCATAACTCAGTTGCGGTTAATGATATCGATATCCGGTTTGGATATTATTAACGCACAAATTAAAGCCTAAATAATTGCCAAGTTTCAGATCGTTATCTTTTATATTTTCGGTTTTGGCTAAGTGCCAACACTTTCTTATTTTGCTCATAACTCAGTAACGGTTCATTCCACTGCTTTCCGGATAGAAGATCAATTAGGATCAATTAACGGGCTATACAATGATATAAGTTTCGGTAATTGATCCTCAAATCATTCTTACAGTTGCAAATCTTCGCACTTTCATTATTTTGCTTATAACTCAATAGCCTTTAATTTTTTTGACATTCCGTTTAAAGAATATGGAGGATCAATTAAGGTACTAAATATTGGCTATAACTAAAAAAATGATTGCTCAAATTTTTAATTTTGGCAAGGTGCCAAAACCTTTCTATTTTGCTTATAACTCACGAGCGGTTCATTCTGTTGATATGCGGTTTAAAGATTCTGGAGGATCAATTAACGCACCACACTTTGGCATATATTTTGGTAATTGATCCTCACTTTTTAAAATGTTTCTTACAACTTCACGCTATAAAAACAGGTCATAACTCAGTTGCGGTTAATGATATCGATATCCGGTTTGGATATTATTAACGCACAAATTAAAGCCTAAATAATTGCCAAATTTCAGATCGTGATCTTTTATATTTTCGGTTTTGGCTAAGTGCCAGCACTTTCTTAATTTGCTCATAACTCAGTAACGGTTCATTCTGCTGCTTTCCGGATAGAAGATCAATTAGGATCAATTAACGGGCTATACAATGGTATAAGTTTCGGTAATTGATCCTCAAATCGTTCTTACAGCTTAAATATTTCCGCCAACTTAACGTTTTTAAAATGGTTATAACTCGGTATTGGTTAGTGATATCGATATCCGGTTTGGTGATTGTTAATGTACGTATTGAATACTACATAATTGCCAAGTTTCAAAACATGATCTTTTTTATTTTCGGTTTTGGCAGTTTTGGCAAAGTGCCAATACTTTTTTGTTTTGCTTATAACTCACGAACGGTTCATTCTGTTGATATGCGGTTTAAAGATTCTGGAGGATCAATTAACGCACCACACTTTGGCATATATTTTGCTAATTGATCCTCACTTTTAAAAAAAATTAACTTCACGCTATAAAAACAGGTCATAACTCAGTTGCGGTTAGTGATATCGATATCCGGTTTGGATATTATTAACGCACAAATTAAAGCTTAAATAATTGCCAACTTTCAGATCGTGATCTTTTATATTTTCGGTTTTGGCAAAGAGCCAACACTTTCTTATTTTGCTCATCAGTAACGGCTCATTCCGCTGCTTTCCGGATAGAAGATCAATTAGGATCAATTAACGGGCTATTCAATGATATAAGTTTCGGTAATTGATCCTCAAATCATTCTTACAGCTGCAAATCTTCGCACTTTCATTATTTTGCTTATAACTCAATAGCCTTTAATTTTTTTGACATTCCGTTTAAAGAATATGGAGGATCAATTAAGGTACTAAATATTGGCTATAACTAAAAAAATGATTGCTCAAATTTTTAATTTTGGCAAGGTGCCAAAACCTTTCTATTTTGCTTATAACTCACGAGCGGTTCATTCTGTTGATATGCGGTTTAAAGATTCTGGAGGATCAATTAACGCACCACACTTTGGCATATATTTTGGTAATTGATCCTCACTTTTTAAAAAGATT
>NW_027050956.1:0-10902 GCF_954871325.1 Gordionus sp. m RMFG-2023 | reverse complement strand
TTTTATATTTTCGGTTTTGGCTACCAGCACTTTCTTAATTTGCTCATAACTCAGTAACGGTTCATCTGCTGCTTTCCGGATAGAAGATCAATTAGGATCAATTAACGGGCTATACAATGGTATAAGTTTCGGTAATTGATCCTCAAATCGTTCTTACAGCTTAAAAATTTCCGCCAACTTAACGTTAAAACGGTTATAACTCGGTATTGGTTAGTGATATAGATATCCGGTTTGTTGATTGTTAATGTACGTATTAAATACTACATAATTGCCAAGTTTCAAAACATGATCTTTTTTATTTTCGATTTTGGCAGTTTTGGCAAAGTGCCAATACTTTTTTGTTTTGCTAATAACTCACGAACGGTTCATTCCGTTGATATGCGGTTTAAAGATTCTGGAGGATATATTAACGCACCACAATTTGGTATAGTTTTTGGTAATTGATCCTCACATTTTAAAAAAATTAACTTCACGCTATAAAAACAGGTCATAACTCAGTTGCGGTTAGTGATATCGATATCCGGTTTGGATATTATTAACGCACAAATTAAAGCCTAAATAATTGCCAAGTTTCAGATCGTGATCTTTTATATTTTCGGTTTTGGCAAAGTGCCAACACTTTCTTATTTTGCTCATAACTCAGTAACGGTTCATTCCGCTGCTTTCCGGATAGAAGATCAATTAGGATCAATTAACGGGCTATACAATGATATAAGTTTCGGTAATTGATCCTCAAATCATTCTTACAGCTGCAAATCTTCGCACTTTCATTATTTTGCTTATAACTCAATAGCCTTTAATTTTTTTGACATTCCGTTTAAAGAATATGGAGGATCAATTAAGGTACTAAATATTGGCTATAACTAAAAAAATGATTGCTCAAATTTTTAATTTTGGCAAGGTGCCAAAACCTTTCTATTTTGCTTATAACTCACGAGCGGTTCATTCTGTTGATATGCGGTTTAAAGATTCTGGAGGATCAATTAACGCACCACACTTTGGCATATATTTTGGTAATTGATCCTCACTTTTTAAAAAGATTCTTACAACTTCACGCTATAAAAACAGGTCATAACTCAGTTGCGGTTAATGATATCGATATCCGGTTTGGATATTATTAACGCACAAATTAAAGCCTAAATAATTGCCAAATTTCAGATCGTGATCTTTTATATTTTCGGTTTTGGCTACCAGCACTTTCTTAATTTGCTCATAACTCAGTAACGGTTCATCTGCTGCTTTCCGGATAGAAGATCAATTAGGATCAATTAACGGGCTATACAATGGTATAAGTTTCGGTAATTGATCCTCAAATCGTTCTTACAGCTTAAATATTTCCGCCAACTTAACGTTAAAACGGTTATAACTCGGTATTGGTTAGTGATATAGATATCCGGTTTGTTGATTGTTAATGTACGTATTAAATACTACATAATTGCCAAGTTTCAAAACATGATCTTTTTTATTTTCGATTTTGGCAGTTTTGGCAAAGTGCCAATACTTTTTTGTTTTGCTAATAACTCACGAACGGTTCATTCCGTTGATATGCGGTTTAAAGATTCTGGAGGATATATTAACGCACCACAATTTGGTATAGTTTTTGGTAATTGATCCTCACCTTTTAAAAAAATTCTTACAACTTCACTCTTTAAAAACAGGTCATAACTCGGTTGCGGTTAGTGATATCGATATCCGGTTTGGATATTATTAACGCACAAATTAAAGCCTAAATAATTGCCAAATTTCAGATCGTGATCTTTTATATTTTCGGTTTTGGCTAAGTGCCAGCAATTTCTTAATTTGCTCATAACTCAGTAACGGTTCATTCTGCTGCTTTCCGGATAGAAGATCAATTAGGATCAATTAACGGGCTATACAATGGTATAAGTTTCGGTAAAATCGTTCTTACAGCTTAAATATTTCCGCCAACTTAACGTTTTTAAAATGGTTATAACTCGGTATTGGTTAGTGATATCGATATCCGGTTTGGTGATTGTTAATGTACGTATTGAATACTACATAATTGCCAAGCTTCAAAACATGATCTTTTTTATTTTCGGTTTTGGCAGTTTTGGCAAAGTGCCAATACTTTTTTGTTTTGCTTATAACTCACGAACGGTTCATTCTGTTGATATGCGGTTTAAAGATTCTGGAGGATCAATTAACGCTTCCACACTTTGGCATATATTTTGGTAATTGATCCTCACTTTTAAAAAAAATTAACTTCACGCTATAAAAACAGGTCATAACTCAGTTGCGGTTAGTGATATCGATATCCGGTTTGGATATTATTAACGCACAAATTAAAGCTTAAATAATTGCCAACTTTCAGATCGTGATCTTTTATATTTTCGGTTTTGGCAAAGTGCCAACACTTTCTTATTTTGCTCATAACTCAGTAACGGTTCATTCCGCTGCTTTCCGGATAGAAGATCAATTAGGATCAATTAACGGGCTATACAATGATATAAGTTTCGGTAATTGATCCTCAAATCATTCTTACAGCTGCAAATCTTCGCACTTTCATTATTTTGCTTATAACTCAATAGCCTTTAATTTTTTTGACATTCCGTTTAAAGAATATGGAGGATCAATTAAGGTACTAAATATTGGCTATAACTAAAAAAATGATTGCTCAAATTTTTAATTTTGGCAAGGTGCCAAAACCTTTCTATTTTGCTTATAACTCACGAGCGGTTCATTCTGTTGATATGCGGTTTAAAGATTCTGGAGGATCAATTAACGCACCACACTTTGGCATATATTTTGGTAATTGATCCTCACTTTTTAAAAAGATTCTTACAACTTCACGCTATAAAAACAGGTCATAACTCAGTTGCGGTTAATGATATCGATATCCGGTTTGGATATTATTAACGCACAAATTAAAGCCTAAATAATTGCCAAGTTTCAGATCGTTATCTTTTATATTTTCGGTTTTGGCAAAGTGCCAACACTTTCTTATTTTGCTCATAACTCAGTAACGGTTCATTCCGCTGCTTTCCGGATAGAAGATCAATTAGGATCAATTAACGGGCTATACAATGATATAAGTTTCGGTAATTGATCCTCAAATCATTCTTACAGTTGCAAATCTTCGCACTTTCATTATTTTGCTTATAACTCGATAGCCTTTAATTTTTTTGACATTCCGTTTAAAGAATATGGAGGATCAATTAAGGTACTAAATATTGGCTATAACTAAAAAAATGATTGCTCAAATTTTTAATTTTGGCAAGGTGCCAAAACCTTTCTATTTTGCTTATAACTCACGAGCGGTTCATTCTGTTGATATGCGGTTTAAAGATTCTGGAGGATCAATTAACGCACCACACTTTGGCATATATTTTGGTAATTGATCCTCACTTTTTAAAAAGATTCTTACAACTTCACGCTATAAAAACAGGTCATAACTCAGTTGCGGTTAATGATATCGATATCCGGTTTGGATATTATTAACGCACAAATTAAAGCCTAAATAATTGCCAAGTTTCAGATCGTTATCTTTTATATTTTCGGTTTTGGCAAAGTGCCAACACTTTCTTATTTTGCTCATAACTCAGTAACGGTTCATTCCGCTGCTTTCCGGATAGAAGATCAATTAGGATCAATTAACGGGCTATACAATGATATAAGTTTCGGTAATTGATCCTCAAATCATTCTTACAGTTGCAAATCTTCGCACTTTCATTATTTTGCTTATAACTCGATAGCCTTTAATTTTTTTGACATTCCGTTTAAAGAATATGGAGGATCAATTAAGGTACTAAATATTGGCTATAACTAAAAAAATGATTGCTCAAATTTTTAATTTTGGCAAGGTGCCAAAACCTTTCTATTTTGCTTATAACTCACGAGCGGTTCATTCTGTTGATATGCGGTTTAAAGATTCTGGAGGATCAATTAACGCACCACACTTTGGTATATATTTTGGTAATTGATCCTCACTTTTTAAAAAGATTCTTACAACTTCACGCTATAAAAACAGGTCATAACTCAGTTGCGGTTAATGATATCGATATCCGGTTTGGATATTATTAACGCACAAATTAAAGCCTAAATAATTGCCAAATTTCAGATCGTGATCTTTTATATTTTCGGTTTTGGCTACCAGCACTTTCTTAATTTGCTCATAACTCAGTAACGGTTCATCTGCTGCTTTCCGGATAGAAGATCAATTAGGATCAATTAACGGGCTATACAATGGTATAAGTTTCGGTAATTGATCCTCAAATCGTTCTTACAGCTTAAAAATTTCCGCCAACTTAACGTTAAAACGGTTATAACTCGGTATTGGTTAGTGATATAGATATCCGGTTTGTTGATTGTTAATGTACGTATTAAATACTACATAATTGCCAAGTTTCAAAACATGATCTTTTTTATTTTCGATTTTGGCAGTTTTGGCAAAGTGCCAATACTTTTTTGTTTTGCTAATAACTCACGAACGGTTCATTCCGTTGATATGCGGTTTAAAGATTCTGGAGGATATATTAACGCACCACAATTTGGTATAGTTTTTGGTAATTGATCCTCACATTTTAAAAAAATTAACTTCACGCTATAAAAACAGGTCATAACTCAGTTGCGGTTAGTGATATCGATATCCGGTTTGGATATTATTAACGCACAAATTAAAGCCTAAATAATTGCCAAGTTTCAGATCGTGATCTTTTATATTTTCGGTTTTGGCAAAGTGCCAACACTTTCTTATTTTGCTCATAACTCAGTAACGGTTCATTCCGCTGCTTTCCGGATAGAAGATCAATTAGGATCAATTAACGGGCTATACAATGATATAAGTTTCGGTAATTGATCCTCAAATCATTCTTACAGCTGCAAATCTTCGCACTTTCATTATTTTGCTTATAACTCAATAGCCTTTAATTTTTTTGACATTCCGTTTAAAGAATATGGAGGATCAATTAAGGTACTAAATATTGGCTATAACTAAAAAAATGATTGCTCAAATTTTTAATTTTGGCAAGGTGCCAAAACCTTTCTATTTTGCTTATAACTCACGAGCGGTTCATTCTGTTGATATGCGGTTTAAAGATTCTGGAGGATCAATTAACGCACCACACTTTGGCATATATTTTGGTAATTGATCCTCACTTTTTAAAAAGATTCTTACAACTTCACGCTATAAAAACAGGTCATAACTCAGTTGCGGTTAATGATATCGATATCCGGTTTGGATATTATTAACGCACAAATTAAAGCCTAAATAATTGCCAAATTTCAGATCGTGATCTTTTATATTTTCGGTTTTGGCTACCAGCACTTTCTTAATTTGCTCATAACTCAGTAACGGTTCATCTGCTGCTTTCCGGATAGAAGATCAATTAGGATCAATTAACGGGCTATACAATGGTATAAGTTTCGGTAATTGATCCTCAAATCGTTCTTACAGCTTAAATATTTCCGCCAACTTAACGTTAAAACGGTTATAACTCGGTATTGGTTAGTGATATAGATATCCGGTTTGTTGATTGTTAATGTACGTATTAAATACTACATAATTGCCAAGTTTCAAAACATGATCTTTTTTATTTTCGATTTTGGCAGTTTTGGCAAAGTGCCAATACTTTTTTGTTTTGCTAATAACTCACGAACGGTTCATTCCGTTGATATGCGGTTTAAAGATTCTGGAGGATATATTAACGCACCACAATTTGGTATAGTTTTTGGTAATTGATCCTCACATTTTAAAAAAATTAACTTCACGCTATAAAAACAGGTCATAACTCAGTTGCGGTTAGTGATATCGATATCCGGTTTGGATATTATTAACGCACAAATTAAAGCCTAAATAATTGCCAAATTTCAGATCGTGATCTTTTATATTTTCGGTTTTGGCTAAGTGCCAGCAATTTCTTAATTTGCTCATAACTCAGTAACGGTTCATTCTGCTGCTTTCCGGATAGAAGATCAATTAGGATCAATTAACGGGCTATACAATGATATAAGTTTCGGTAATTGATCCTCAAATCATTCTTACAGCTGCAAATCTTCGCACTTTCATTATTTTGCTTATAACTCAATAGCCTTTAATTTTTTTGACATTCCGTTTAAAGAATATGGAGGATCAATTAAGGTACTAAATATTGGCTATAACTAAAAAAATGATTGCTCAAATTTTTAATTTTGGCAAGGTGCCAAAACCTTTCTATTTTGCTTATAACTCACGAGCGGTTCATTCTGTTGATATGCGGTTTAAAGATTCTGGAGGATCAATTAACGCACCACACTTTGGCATATATTTTGGTAATTGATCCTCACTTTTTAAAAAGATTCTTACAACTTCACGCTATAAAAACAGGTCATAACTCAGTTGCGGTTAATGATATCGATATCCGGTTTGGATATTATTAACGCACAAATTAAAGCCTAAATAATTGCCAAATTTCAGATCGTGATCTTTTATATTTTCGGTTTTGGCTACCAGCACTTTCTTAATTTGCTCATAACTCAGTAACGGTTCATCTGCTGCTTTCCGGATAGAAGATCAATTAGGATCAATTAACGGGCTATACAATGGTATAAGTTTCGGTAATTGATCCTCAAATCGTTCTTACAGCTTAAATATTTCCGCCAACTTAACGTTAAAACGGTTATAACTCGGTATTGGTTAGTGATATAGATATCCGGTTTGTTGATTGTTAATGTACGTATTAAATACTACATAATTGCCAAGTTTCAAAACATGATCTTTTTTATTTTCGATTTTGGCAGTTTTGGCAAAGTGCCAATACTTTTTTGTTTTGCTAATAACTCACGAACGGTTCATTCCGTTGATATGCGGTTTAAAGATTCTGGAGGATATATTAACGCACCACAATTTGGTATAGTTTTTGGTAATTGATCCTCACCTTTTAAAAAAATTCTTACAACTTCACTCTTTAAAAACAGGTCATAACTCGGTTGCGGTTAGTGATATCGATATCCGGTTTGGATATTATTAACGCACAAATTAAAGCCTAAATAATTGCCAAATTTCAGATCGTGATCTTTTATATTTTCGGTTTTGGCTAAGTGCCAGCAATTTCTTAATTTGCTCATAACTCAGTAACGGTTCATTCTGCTGCTTTCCGGATAGAAGATCAATTAGGATCAATTAACGGGCTATACAATGGTATAAGTTTCGGTAAAATCGTTCTTACAGCTTAAATATTTCCGCCAACTTAACGTTTTTAAAATGGTTATAACTCGGTATTGGTTAGTGATATCGATATCCGGTTTGGTGATTGTTAATGTACGTATTGAATACTACATAATTGCCAAGCTTCAAAACATGATCTTTTTTATTTTCGGTTTTGGCAGTTTTGGCAAAGTGCCAATACTTTTTTGTTTTGCTTATAACTCACGAACGGTTCATTCTGTTGATATGCGGTTTAAAGATTCTGGAGGATCAATTAACGCTTCCACACTTTGGCATATATTTTGGTAATTGATCCTCACTTTTAAAAAAAATTAACTTCACGCTATAAAAACAGGTCATAACTCAGTTGCGGTTAGTGATATCGATATCCGGTTTGGATATTATTAACGCACAAATTAAAGCTTAAATAATTGCCAACTTTCAGATCGTGATCTTTTATATTTTCGGTTTTGGCAAAGTGCCAACACTTTCTTATTTTGCTCATAACTCAGTAACGGTTCATTCCGCTGCTTTCCGGATAGAAGATCAATTAGGATCAATTAACGGGCTATACAATGATATAAGTTTCGGTAATTGATCCTCAAATCATTCTTACAGCTGCAAATCTTCGCACTTTCATTATTTTGCTTATAACTCAATAGCCTTTAATTTTTTTGACATTCCGTTTAAAGAATATGGAGGATCAATTAAGGTACTAAATATTGGCTATAACTAAAAAAATGATTGCTCAAATTTTTAATTTTGGCAAGGTGCCAAAACCTTTCTATTTTGCTTATAACTCACGAGCGGTTCATTCTGTTGATATGCGGTTTAAAGATTCTGGAGGATCAATTAACGCACCACACTTTGGCATATATTTTGGTAATTGATCCTCACTTTTTAAAAAGATTCTTACAACTTCACGCTATAAAAACAGGTCATAACTCAGTTGCGGTTAATGATATCGATATCCGGTTTGGATATTATTAACGCACAAATTAAAGCCTAAATAATTGCCAAGTTTCAGATCGTTATCTTTTATATTTTCGGTTTTGGCAAAGTGCCAACACTTTCTTATTTTGCTCATAACTCAGTAACGGTTCATTCCGCTGCTTTCCGGATAGAAGATCAATTAGGATCAATTAACGGGCTATACAATGATATAAGTTTCGGTAATTGATCCTCAAATCATTCTTACAGTTGCAAATCTTCGCACTTTCATTATTTTGCTTATAACTCGATAGCCTTTAATTTTTTTGACATTCCGTTTAAAGAATATGGAGGATCAATTAAGGTACTAAATATTGGCTATAACTAAAAAAATGATTGCTCAAATTTTTAATTTTGGCAAGGTGCCAAAACCTTTCTATTTTGCTTATAACTCACGAGCGGTTCATTCTGTTGATATGCGGTTTAAAGATTCTGGAGGATCAATTAACGCACCACACTTTGGTATATATTTTGGTAATTGATCCTCACTTTTTAAAAAGATTCTTACAACTTCACGCTATAAAAACAGGTCATAACTCAGTTGCGGTTAATGATATCGATATCCGGTTTGGATATTATTAACGCACAAATTAAAGCCTAAATAATTGCCAAATTTCAGATCGTGATCTTTTATATTTTCGGTTTTGGCTACCAGCACTTTCTTAATTTGCTCATAACTCAGTAACGGTTCATCTGCTGCTTTCCGGATAGAAGATCAATTAGGATCAATTAACGGGCTATACAATGGTATAAGTTTCGGTAATTGATCCTCAAATCGTTCTTACAGCTTAAATATTTCCGCCAACTTAACGTTAAAACGGTTATAACTCGGTATTGGTTAGTGATATAGATATCCGGTTTGTTGATTGTTAATGTACGTATTAAATACTACATAATTGCCAAGTTTCAAAACATGATCTTTTTTATTTTCGATTTTGGCAGTTTTGGCAAAGTGCCAATACTTTTTTGTTTTGCTAATAACTCACGAACGGTTCATTCCGTTGATATGCGGTTTAAAGATTCTGGAGGATATATTAACGCACCACAATTTGGTATAGTTTTTGGTAATTGATCCTCACATTTTAAAAAAATTAACTTCACGCTATAAAAACAGGTCATAAATTAGTTGCGGTTAGTGATATCGATATCCGGTTTGGATATTATTAACGCACAAATTAAAGCCTAAATAATTGCCAAGTTTCAGATCGTGATCTTTTATATTTTCGGTTTTGGCAAAGTGCCAACACTTTCTTATTTTGCTCATAACTCAGTAACGGTTCATTCCGCTGCTTTCCGGATAGAAGATCAATTAGGATCAATTAACGGGCTATACAATGATATAAGTTTCGGTAATTGATCCTCAAATCATTCTTACAGCTGCAAATCTTCGCACTTTCATTATTTTGCTTATAACTCAATAGCCTTTAATTTTTTTGACATTCCGTTTAAAGAATATGGAGGATCAATTAAGGTACTAAATATTGGCTATAACTAAAAAAATGATTGCTCAAATTTTTAATTTTGGCAAGGTGCCAAAACCTTTCTATTTTGCTTATAACTCACGAGCGGTTCATTCTGTTGATATGCGGTTTAAAGATTCTGGAGGATCAATTAACGCACCACACTTTGGCATATATTTTGGTAATTGATCCTCACTTTTTAAAAAGATTCTTACAACTTCACGCTATAAAAACAGGTCATAACTCATTTGCGGTTAATGATATCGATATCCGGTTTGGATATTATTAACGCACAAATTAAAGCCTAAATAATTGCCAAGTTTCAGATCGTTATCTTTTATATTTTCGGTTTTGGCAAAGTGCCAACACTTTCTTATTTTGCTCATAACTCAGTAACGGTTCATTCCGCTGCTTTCCGGATAGAAGATCAATTAGGATCAATTAACGGGCTATACAATGATATAAGTTTCGGTAATTGATCCTCAAATCATTCTTACAGTTGCAAATCTTCTCACTTTCATTATTTTGCTTATAACTCGATAGCCTTTAATTTTTTTGACATTCCGTTTAAAGAATATGGAGGATCAATTAAGGTACTAAATATTGGCTATAACTAAAAAAATGATTGCTCAAATTTTTAATTTTGGCAAGGTGCCAAAACCTTTCTATTTTGCTTATAACTCACGAGCGGTTCATTCTGTTGATATGCGGTTTAAAGATTCTGGAGGATCAATTAACGCACCACACTTTGGTATATATTTTGGTAATTGATCCTCACTTTTTAAAAAGATTCTTACAACTTCACGCTATAAAAACAGGTCATAACTCAGTTGCGGTTAATGATATCGATATCCGGTTTGGATATTATTAACGCACAAATTAAAGCCTAAATAATTGCCAAATTTCAGATCGTGATCTTTTATATTTTCGGTTTTGGCTACCAGCACTTTCTTAATTTGCTCATAACTCAGTAACGGTTCATCTGCTGCTTTCCGGATAGAAGATCAATTAGGATCAATTAACGGGCTATACAATGGTATAAGTTTCGGTAATTGATCCTCAAATCGTTCTTACAGCTTAAATATTTCCGCCAACTTAACGTTAAAACGGTTATAACTCGGTATTGGTTAGTGATATAGATATCCGGTTTGTTGATTGTTAATGTACGTATTAAATACTACATAATTGCCAAGTTTCAAAACATGATCTTTTTTATTTTCGATTTTGGCAGTTTTGGCAAAGTGCCAATACTTTTTTGTTTTGCTAATAACTCACGAACGGTTCATTCCGTTGATATGCGGTTTAAAGATT
>NW_027050955.1:0-11067 GCF_954871325.1 Gordionus sp. m RMFG-2023 | reverse complement strand
TTTTATATTTTCGGTTTTGGCAAAGTGCCAACACTTTCTTATTTTGCTCATAACTCAGTAACGGTTCATTCCGCTGCTTTCCGGATAGAAGATCAATTAGGATCAATTAACGGGCTATACAATGATATAAGTTTCGGTAATTGATCCTCAAATCATTCTTACAGCTGCAAATCTTCGCACTTTCATTATTTTGCTTATAACTCAATAGCCTTTAATTTTTTTGACATTCCGTTTAAAGAATATGGAGGATCAATTAAGGTACTAAATATTGGCTATAACTAAAAAAATGATTGCTCAAATTTTTAATTTTAGCAAGGTGCCAAAACCTTTCTATTTTGCTTATAACTCACGAGCGGTTCATTCTGTTGATATGCGGTTTAAAGATTCTGGAGGATCAATTAACGCACCACACTTTGGCATATATTTTGGTAATTGATCCTCACTTTTTAAAAAGATTCTTACAACTTCACGCTATAAAAACAGGTCATAACTCATTTGCGGTTAATGATATCGATATCCGGTTTGGATATTATTAACGCACAAATTAAAGCCTAAATAATTGCCAAGTTTCAGATCGTTATCTTTTATATTTTCGGTTTTGGCAAAGTGCCAACACTTTCTTATTTTGCTCATAACTCAGTAACGGTTCATTCCGCTGCTTTCCGGATAGAAGATCAATTAGGATCAATTAACGGGCTATACAATGATATAAGTTTCGGTAATTGATCCTCAAATCATTCTTACAGTTGCAAATCTTCGCACTTTCATTATTTTGCTTATAACTCGATAGCCTTTAATTTTTTTGACATTCCGTTTAAAGAATATGGAGGATCAATTAAGGTACTAAATATTGGCTATAACTAAAAAAATGATTGCTCAAATTTTTAATTTTGGCAAGGTGCCAAAACCTTTCTATTTTGCTTATAACTCACGAGCGGTTCATTCTGTTGATATGCGGTTTAAAGATTCTGGAGGATCAATTAACGCACCACACTTTGGTATATATTTTGGTAATTGATCCTCACTTTTTAAAAAGATTCTTACAACTTCACGCTATAAAAACAGGTCATAACTCAGTTGCGGTTAATGATATCGATATCCGGTTTGGATATTATTAACGCACAAATTAAAGCCTAAATAATTGCCAAATTTCAGATCATGATCTTTTATATTTTCGGTTTTGGCTACCAGCACTTTCTTAATTTGCTCATAACTCAGTAACGGTTCATCTGCTGCTTTCCGGATAGAAGATCAATTAGGATCAATTAACGGGCTATACAATGGTATAAGTTTCGGTAATTGATCCTCAAATCGTTCTTACAGCTTAAATATTTCCGCCAACTTAACGTTAAAACGGTTATAACTCGGTATTGGTTAGTGATATAGATATCCGGTTTGTTGATTGTTAATGTACGTATTAAATACTACATAATTGCCAAGTTTCAAAACATGATCTTTTTTATTTTCGATTTTGGCAGTTTTGGCAAAGTGCCAATACTTTTTTGTTTTGCTAATAACTCACGAACGGTTCATTCCGTTGATATGCGGTTTAAAGATTCTGGAGGATATATTAACGCACCACAATTTGGTATAGTTTTTGGTAATTGATCCTCACATTTTAAAAAAATTAACTTCACGCTATAAAAACAGGTCATAACTCAGTTGCGGTTAGTGATATCGATATCCGGTTTGGATATTATTAACGCACAAATTAAAGCCTAAATAATTGCCAAGTTTCAGATCGTGATCTTTTATATTTTCGGTTTTGGCAAAGTGCCAACACTTTCTTATTTTGCTCATAACTCAGTAACGGTTCATTCCGCTGCTTTCCGGATAGAAGATCAATTAGGATCAATTAACGGGCTATACAATGATATAAGTTTCGGTAATTGATCCTCAAATCATTCTTACAGCTGCAAATCTTCGCACTTTCATTATTTTGCTTATAACTCAATAGCCTTTAATTTTTTTGACATTCCGTTTAAAGAATATGGAGGATCAATTAAGGTACTAAATATTGGCTATAACTAAAAAAATGATTGCTCAAATTTTTAATTTTGGCAAGGTGCCAAAACCTTTCTATTTTGCTTATAACTCACGAGCGGTTCATTCTGTTGATATGCGGTTTAAAGATTCTGGAGGATCAATTAACGCACCACACTTTGGCATATATTTTGGTAATTGATCCTCACTTTTAAAAAAAATTAACTTCACGCTATAAAAACAGGTCATAACTCAGTTGCGGTTAGTGATATCGATATCCGGTTTGGATATTATTAACGCACAAATTAAAGCTTAAATAATTGCCAACTTTCAGATCGTGATCTTTTATATTTTCGGTTTTGGCAAAGTGCCAACACTTTCTTATTTTGCTCATAACTCAGTAACGGTTCATTCCGCTGCTTTCCGGATAGAAGATCAATTAGGATCAATTAACGGGCTATACAATGATATAAGTTTCGGTAATTGATCCTCAAATCATTCTTACAGCTGCAAATCTTCGCACTTTCATTATTTTGCTTATAACTCAATAGCCTTTAATTTTTTTGACATTCCGTTTAAAGAATATGGAGGATCAATTAAGGTACTAAATATTGGCTATAACTAAAAAAATGATTGCTCAAATTTTTAATTTTAGCAAGGTGCCAAAACCTTTCTATTTTGCTTATAACTCACGAGCGGTTCATTCTGTTGATATGCGGTTTAAAGATTCTGGAGGATCAATTAACGCACCACACTTTGGCATATATTTTGGTAATTGATCCTCACTTTTTAAAAAGATTCTTACAACTTCACGCTATAAAAACAGGTCATAACTCATTTGCGGTTAATGATATCGATATCCGGTTTGGATATTATTAACGCACAAATTAAAGCCTAAATAATTGCCAAGTTTCAGATCGTTATCTTTTATATTTTCGGTTTTGGCAAAGTGCCAACACTTTCTTATTTTGCTCATAACTCAGTAACGGTTCATTCCGCTGCTTTCCGGATAGAAGATCAATTAGGATCAATTAACGGGCTATACAATGATATAAGTTTCGGTAATTGATCCTCAAATCATTCTTACAGTTGCAAATCTTCGCACTTTCATTATTTTGCTTATAACTCGATAGCCTTTAATTTTTTTGACATTCCGTTTAAAGAATATGGAGGATCAATTAAGGTACTAAATATTGGCTATAACTAAAAAAATGATTGCTCAAATTTTTAATTTTGGCAAGGTGCCAAAACCTTTCTATTTTGCTTATAACTCACGAGCGGTTCATTCTGTTGATATGCGGTTTAAAGATTCTGGAGGATCAATTAACGCACCACACTTTGGTATATATTTTGGTAATTGATCCTCACTTTTTAAAAAGATTCTTACAACTTCACGCTATAAAAACAGGTCATAACTCAGTTGCGGTTAATGATATCGATATCCGGTTTGGATATTATTAACGCACAAATTAAAGCCTAAATAATTGCCAAATTTCAGATCATGATCTTTTATATTTTCGGTTTTGGCTACCAGCACTTTCTTAATTTGCTCATAACTCAGTAACGGTTCATCTGCTGCTTTCCGGATAGAAGATCAATTAGGATCAATTAACGGGCTATACAATGGTATAAGTTTCGGTAATTGATCCTCAAATCGTTCTTACAGCTTAAATATTTCCGCCAACTTAACGTTAAAACGGTTATAACTCGGTATTGGTTAGTGATATAGATATCCGGTTTGTTGATTGTTAATGTACGTATTAAATACTACATAATTGCCAAGTTTCAAAACATGATCTTTTTTATTTTCGATTTTGGCAGTTTTGGCAAAGTGCCAATACTTTTTTGTTTTGCTAATAACTCACGAACGGTTCATTCCGTTGATATGCGGTTTAAAGATTCTGGAGGATATATTAACGCACCACAATTTGGTATAGTTTTTGGTAATTGATCCTCACATTTTAAAAAAATTAACTTCACGCTATAAAAACAGGTCATAACTCAGTTGCGGTTAGTGATATCGATATCCGGTTTGGATATTATTAACGCACAAATTAAAGCCTAAATAATTGCCAAGTTTCAGATCGTGATCTTTTATATTTTCGGTTTTGGCAAAGTGCCAACACTTTCTTATTTTGCTCATAACTCAGTAACGGTTCATTCCGCTGCTTTCCGGATAGAAGATCAATTAGGATCAATTAACGGGCTATACAATGATATAAGTTTCGGTAATTGATCCTCAAATCATTCTTACAGCTGCAAATCTTCGCACTTTCATTATTTTGCTTATAACTCAATAGCCTTTAATTTTTTTGACATTCCGTTTAAAGAATATGGAGGATCAATTAAGGTACTAAATATTGGCTATAACTAAAAAAATGATTGCTCAAATTTTTAATTTTGGCAAGGTGCCAAAACCTTTCTATTTTGCTTATAACTCACGAGCGGTTCATTCTGTTGATATGCGGTTTAAAGATTCTGGAGGATCAATTAACGCACCACACTTTGGCATATATTTTGGTAATTGATCCTCACTTTTAAAAAAAATTAACTTCACGCTATAAAAACAGGTCATAACTCAGTTGCGGTTAGTGATATCGATATCCGGTTTGGATATTATTAACGCACAAATTAAAGCTTAAATAATTGCCAACTTTCAGATCGTGATCTTTTATATTTTCGGTTTTGGCAAAGTGCCAACACTTTCTTATTTTGCTCATAACTCAGTAACGGTTCATTCCGCTGCTTTCCGGATAGAAGATCAATTAGGATCAATTAACGGGCTATACAATGATATAAGTTTCGGTAATTGATCCTCAAATCATTCTTACAGCTGCAAATCTTCGCACTTTCATTATTTTGCTTATAACTCAATAGCCTTTAATTTTTTTGACATTCCGTTTAAAGAATATGGAGGATCAATTAAGGTACTAAATATTGGCTATAACTAAAAAAATGATTGCTCAAATTTTTAATTTTAGCAAGGTGCCAAAACCTTTCTATTTTGCTTATAACTCACGAGCGGTTCATTCTGTTGATATGCGGTTTAAAGATTCTGGAGGATCAATTAACGCACCACACTTTGGCATATATTTTGGTAATTGATCCTCACTTTTTAAAAAGATTCTTACAACTTCACGCTATAAAAACAGGTCATAACTCATTTGCGGTTAATGATATCGATATCCGGTTTGGATATTATTAACGCACAAATTAAAGCCTAAATAATTGCCAAGTTTCAGATCGTTATCTTTTATATTTTCGGTTTTGGCAAAGTGCCAACACTTTCTTATTTTGCTCATAACTCAGTAACGGTTCATTCCGCTGCTTTCCGGATAGAAGATCAATTAGGATCAATTAACGGGCTATACAATGATATAAGTTTCGGTAATTGATCCTCAAATCATTCTTACAGTTGCAAATCTTCGCACTTTCATTATTTTGCTTATAACTCGATAGCCTTTAATTTTTTTGACATTCCGTTTAAAGAATATGGAGGATCAATTAAGGTACTAAATATTGGCTATAACTAAAAAAATGATTGCTCAAATTTTTAATTTTGGCAAGGTGCCAAAACCTTTCTATTTTGCTTATAACTCACGAGCGGTTCATTCTGTTGATATGCGGTTTAAAGATTCTGGAGGATCAATTAACGCACCACACTTTGGTATATATTTTGGTAATTGATCCTCACTTTTTAAAAAGATTCTTACAACTTCACGCTATAAAAACAGGTCATAACTCAGTTGCGGTTAATGATATCGATATCCGGTTTGGATATTATTAACGCACAAATTAAAGCCTAAATAATTGCCAAATTTCAGATCATGATCTTTTATATTTTCGGTTTTGGCTACCAGCACTTTCTTAATTTGCTCATAACTCAGTAACGGTTCATCTGCTGCTTTCCGGATAGAAGATCAATTAGGATCAATTAACGGGCTATACAATGGTATAAGTTTCGGTAATTGATCCTCAAATCGTTCTTACAGCTTAAATATTTCCGCCAACTTAACGTTAAAACGGTTATAACTCGGTATTGGTTAGTGATATAGATATCCGGTTTGTTGATTGTTAATGTACGTATTAAATACTACATAATTGCCAAGTTTCAAAACATGATCTTTTTTATTTTCGATTTTGGCAGTTTTGGCAAAGTGCCAATACTTTTTTGTTTTGCTAATAACTCACGAACGGTTCATTCCGTTGATATGCGGTTTAAAGATTCTGGAGGATATATTAACGCACCACAATTTGGTATAGTTTTTGGTAATTGATCCTCACATTTTAAAAAAATTAACTTCACGCTATAAAAACAGGTCATAACTCAGTTGCGGTTAGTGATATCGATATCCGGTTTGGATATTATTAACGCACAAATTAAAGCCTAAATAATTGCCAAGTTTCAGATCGTGATCTTTTATATTTTCGGTTTTGGCAAAGTGCCAACACTTTCTTATTTTGCTCATAACTCAGTAACGGTTCATTCCGCTGCTTTCCGGATAGAAGATCAATTAGGATCAATTAACGGGCTATACAATGATATAAGTTTCGGTAATTGATCCTCAAATCATTCTTACAGCTGCAAATCTTCGCACTTTCATTATTTTGCTTATAACTCAATAGCCTTTAATTTTTTTGACATTCCGTTTAAAGAATATGGAGGATCAATTAAGGTACTAAATATTGGCTATAACTAAAAAAATGATTGCTCAAATTTTTAATTTTGGCAAGGTGCCAAAACCTTTCTATTTTGCTTATAACTCACGAGCGGTTCATTCTGTTGATATGCGGTTTAAAGATTCTGGAGGATCAATTAACGCACCACACTTTGGCATATATTTTGGTAATTGATCCTCACTTTTTAAAAAGATTCTTACAACTTCACGCTATAAAAACAGGTCATAACTCAGTTGCGGTTAATGATATCGATATCCGGTTTGGATATTATTAACGCACAAATTAAAGCCTAAATAATTGCCAAGTTTCAGATCGTTATCTTTTATATTTTCGGTTTTGGCTAAGTGCCAACACTTTCTTATTTTGCTCATAACTCAGTAACGGTTCATTCCGCTGCTTTCCGGATAGAAGATCAATTAGGATCAATTAACGGGCTATACAATGATATAAGTTTCGGTAATTGATCCTCAAATCATTCTTACAGTTGCAAATCTTCGCACTTTCATTATTTTGCTTATAACTCAATAGCCTTTAATTTTTTTGACATTCCGTTTAAAGAATATGGAGGATCAATTAAGGTACTAAATATTGGCTATAACTAAAAAAATGATTGCTCAAATTTTTAATTTTGGCAAGGTACCAAAACCTTTCTATTTTGCTTATAACTCACGAGCGGTTCATTCTGTTGATATGCGGTTTAAAGATTCTGGAGGATCAATTAACGCACCACACTTTGGCATATATTTTGGTAATTGATCCTCACTTTTTAAAAAGATTCTTACAACTTCACGCTATAAAAACAGGTCATAACTCAGTTGCGGTTAATGATATCGATATCCGGTTTGGATATTATTAACGCACAAATTAAAGCCTAAATAATTGCCAAGTTTCAGATCGTTATCTTTTATATTTTCGGTTTTGGCTAAGTGCCAACACTTTCTTATTTTGCTCATAACTCAGTAACGGTTCATTCCGCTGCTTTCCGGATAGAAGATCAATTAGGATCAATTAACGGGCTATACAATGATATAAGTTTCGGTAATTGATCCTCAAATCATTCTTACAGTTGCAAATCTTCGCACTTTCATTATTTTGCTTATAACTCAATAGCCTTTAATTTTTTTGACATTCCGTTTAAAGAATATGGAGGATCAATTAAGGTACTAAATATTGGCTATAACTAAAAAAATGATTGCTCAAATTTTTAATTTTGGCAAGGTGCCAAAACCTTTCTATTTTGCTTATAACTCACGAGCGGTTCATTCTGTTGATATGCGGTTTAAAGATTCTGGAGGATCAATTAACGCACCACACTTTGGTATATATTTTGGTAATTGATACTCACTTTTTAAAAAGATTCTTACAACTTCACGCTATAAAAACAGGTCATAACTCAGTTGCGGTTAATGATATCGATATCCGGTTTGGATATTATTAACGCACAAATTAAAGCCTAAATAATTGCCAAATTTCAGATCGTGATCTTTTATATTTTCGGTTTTGGCTACCAGCACTTTCTTAATTTGCTCATAACTCAGTAACGGTTCATCTGCTGCTTTCCGGATAGAAGATCAATTAGGATCAATTAACGGGCTATACAATGGTATAAGTTTCGGTAATTGATCCTCAAATCGTTCTTACAGCTTAAATATTTCCGCCAACTTAACGTTAAAACGGTTATAACTCGGTATTGGTTAGTGATATAGATATCCGGTTTGTTGATTGTTAATGTACGTATTAAATACTACATAATTGCCAAGTTTCAAAACATGATCTTTTTTATTTTCGATTTTGGCAGTTTTGGCAAAGTGCCAATACTTTTTTGTTTTGCTAATAACTCACGAACGGTTCATTCCGTTGATATGCGGTTTAAAGATTCTGGAGGATATATTAACGCACCACAATTTGGTATAGTTTTTGGTAATTGATCCTCACCTTTTAAAAAAATTCTTACAACTTCACTCTTTAAAAACAGGTCATAACTCGGTTGCGGTTAGTGATATCGATATCCGGTTTGGATATTATTAACGCACAAATTAAAGCCTAAATAATTGCCAAATTTCAGATCGTGATCTTTTATATTTTCGGTTTTGGCTAAGTGCCAGCAATTTCTTAATTTGCTCATAACTCAGTAACGGTTCATTCTGCTGCTTTCCGGATAGAAGATCAATTAGGATCAATTAACGGGCTATACAATGGTATAAGTTTCGGTAAAATCGTTCTTACAGCCTAAATATTTCCGCCAACTTAACGTTTTTAAAATGGTTATAACTCGGTATTGGTTAGTGATATCGATATCCGGTTTGGTGATTGTTAATGTACGTATTGAATACTACATAATTGCCAAGCTTCAAAACATGATCTTTTTTATTTTCGGTTTTGGCAGTTTTGGCAAAGTGCCAATACTTTTTTGTTTTGCTTATAACTCACGAACGGTTCATTCTGTTGATATGCGGTTTAAAGATTCTGGAGGATCAATTAACGCTTCCACACTTTGGCATATATTTTGGTAATTGATCCTCACTTTTAAAAAAAATTAACTTCACGCTATAAAAACAGGTCATAACTCAGTTGCGGTTAGTGATATCGATATCCGGTTTGGATATTATTAACGCACAAATTAAAGCTTAAATAATTGCCAACTTTCAGATCGTGATCTTTTATATTTTCGGTTTTGGCAAAGTGCCAACACTTTCTTATTTTGCTCATAACTCAGTAACGGTTCATTCCGCTGCTTTCCGGATAGAAGATCAATTAGGATCAATTAACGGGCTATACAATGATATAAGTTTCGGTAATTGATCCTCAAATCATTCTTACAGCTGCAAATCTTCGCACTTTCATTATTTTGCTTATAACTCAATAGCCTTTAATTTTTTTGACATTCCGTTTAAAGAATATGGAGGATCAATTAAGGTACTAAATATTGGCTATAACTAAAAAAATGATTGCTCAAATTTTTAATTTTGGCAAGGTGCCAAAACCTTTCTATTTTGCTTATAACTCACGAGCGGTTCATTCTGTTGATATGCGGTTTAAAGATTCTGGAGGATCAATTAACGCACCACACTTTGGCATATATTTTGGTAATTGATCCTCACTTTTTAAAAAGATTCTTACAACTTCACGCTATAAAAACAGGTCATAACTCAGTTGCGGTTAATGATATCGATATCCGGTTTGGATATTATTAACGCACAAATTAAAGCCTAAATAATTGCCAAGTTTCAGATCGTTATCTTTTATATTTTCGGTTTTGGCAAAGTGCCAACACTTTCTTATTTTGCTCATAACTCAGTAACGGTTCATTCCGCTGCTTTCCGGATAGAAGATCAATTAGGATCAATTAACGGGCTATACAATGATATAAGTTTCGGTAATTGATCCTCAAATCATTCTTACAGTTGCAAATCTTCGCACTTTCATTATTTTGCTTATAACTCGATAGCCTTTAATTTTTTTGACATTCCGTTTAAAGAATATGGAGGATCAATTAAGGTACTAAATATTGGCTATAACTAAAAAAATGATTGCTCAAATTTTTAATTTTGGCAAGGTGCCAAAACCTTTCTATTTTGCTTATAACTCACGAGCGGTTCATTCTGTTGATATGCGGTTTAAAGATTCTGGAGGATCAATTAACGCACCACACTTTGGCATATATTTTGGTAATTGATCCTCACTTTTTAAAAAGATTCTTACAACTTCACGCTATAAAAACAGGTCATAACTCAGTTGCGGTTAATGATATCGATATCCGGTTTGGATATTATTAACGCACAAATTAAAGCCTAAATAATTGCCAAGTTTCAGATCGTTATCTTTTATATTTTCGGTTTTGGCTAAGTGCCAACACTTTCTTATTTTGCTCATAACTCAGTAACGGTTCATTCCGCTGCTTTCCGGATAGAAGATCAATTAGGATCAATTAACGGGCTATACAATGATATAAGTTTCGGTAATTGATCCTCAAATCATTCTTACAGTTGCAAATCTTCGCACTTTCATTATTTTGCTTATAACTCAATAGCCTTTAATTTTTTTGACATTCCGTTTAAAGAATATGGAGGATCAATTAAGGTACTAAATATTGGCTATAACTAAAAAAATGATTGCTCAAATTTTTAATTTTGGCAAGGTGCCAAAACCTTTCTATTTTGCTTATAACTCACGAGCGGTTCATTCTGTTGATATGCGGTTTAAAGATTCTGGAGGATCAATTAACGCACCACACTTTGGTATATATTTTGGTAATTGATCCTCACTTTTTAAAAAGATTCTTACAACTTCACGCTATAAAAACAGGTCATAACTCAGTTGCGGTTAATGATATCGATATCCGGTTTGGATATTATTAACGCACAAATTAAAGCCTAAATAATTGCCAAATTTCAGATCGTGATC
>NW_027050954.1:0-24489 GCF_954871325.1 Gordionus sp. m RMFG-2023 | reverse complement strand
CATATAAAGCTTTTAAATTATTGAAATCCTTCACTTCTTTCAAAAAAGAGCAATTTTTTAAACTTAGTCACAACTCAAAAGAAATTACAGATCCAGAGATACAAATGGAAATATGGGTTTCACATTACTCTAAAATATTTAATAGCAACGAACCCTCCTCTACATCAAATAATTGCAACGATCCCTCCTCTACATCAAATAACCAAATAGTAATATCTCCCATTGATCAAAGTCCATCTACCTCAAGTTTCTGGCTTCCAAATCTGCTAAACCTTGGACTTCCCCAACTCCTTCCCGCTCAAAATTCTTATATCTCAAATTTTTTATCTAATTCTACGTACAACTCAAATTTAGAATCTCCCATTGACCAAAATGCATCTTCCTCAAACTCCTGGCCTCCTCAGGTGCAATTACTCCAGAACCCTCCTAAATGGCCTTCTGATCTATGCCCTCAAAACTCTTCTTCCTATAATCTCTTGCCATCTAAATTATTACATTTACCAAACCAAAGTGAGTCTTCCATTCATCATGGTCCATCCACTTCGTACCTCTGGCCCCCACAATTATTTCTCCCACAAGATAATACTCATAATACTACATCTTTATCTACACATTCTTCCCTCTCTACCTTATTCCAAAATACAGATAGAATCATAGATCCTATCAAGAGTGAAATAATAAATATAATAAAGAAACTAAAAAATCACAAGGCGTGTGGTCAAGAGAATATTCGTAGTGAATATTTAAAAACGGACCCTATATTATCCGCCGATATACTATTCCCTATCATATCGAGAGTATGGAAGGAAGGGATCTGCCCTAGTGATTGGCTATCGGCTACCCTAATTAATTTTCCAAAAACTAAGTACCCTAAAACTCTAGAGGATTGGAGAGGAATCTCACTAAATTCTATAATTTATAAGATTTTCACTAACATAATCCTAAATCGACTCAAACCTTTTATAGAACGAGATTATGTGGATTCAATAGTTTCATTTAGAAAGGGGCATAATGCTCTTGAGGCTATTCTCAACTTAAAGATACAAATAGAGAAATCTATAATACGAAAAAGGCAATTAATAATTATAGCTCTGGATTTTAGGAAAGCTTTTGATACGATTATTCATGATAGGTTATGGATAGCATTAGAAGAAGTTAATACTCCAACTTCTTTGGTAAAAATATTAAAAAATATCTATAATGATTACTCGATACAAATTATCCATGCGGGTCATAAATCAACAAAAATACCAGTTAAGATAGGTTTGAAACAGGGATGTGTCCTTTCTCCTCTTCTTTTTAATTTTATTACAAACTATATCATAAAAAGAGTGACTAAACAATGTTTAGCTCAGATTCCCATCGTAAAATTTAATATTCTTGCTTTTGCCGATGATATTTGCATTATAGGAGATTCTATATCACACCTCCAATTGCTAGTGGACATGATGACCCAAGTTGCTGATTTTTTTGGTTTAAAAATAAATATAATATTCTCCCCTCCAAACATGAATCTAACGATACAAGGAAAAATAGCAGAAGTTCAACAATTAAAATATCTAGGAGTGATACTGGATAGAAAAGGAAATACTAAACTAGACCTAATAGCTAAAATAAATAAAGGCAGACTGAAATATAGATCTTTTATGAAAATATGGAGTTCGAATCAATTATCAATTCCGTTAAAGATTCGATTATTTAAAACTTTAATATTCCCCTCCTTAATCTATGGTATAGAAACTTGGAAAGATACCAAACAAGAAAGTAAAAAGATGCAAACGTTCATTAACAAATGTCTTAGATATATTACCAAAACTTTCTACCCGTATAATACTTCGAATCATAATCTTTGGTCCAGATGTGACATTCTCCCTATATATAGACTATGTGAATATAGGAAAATCGAAATATTAGGGCACATTCTCAGACAAGCCCCAAACAACCTAGTATATCAAGCCCTTTTTATTACCCCTTTGGAAGAATTATCTCTCAAACCTTTCCTATCCTACAAAAATAGTTGGTTTGGTAGAATAAATCGATCATTATCGGACATAGATCTATCTTGGGAATTCATAAAACGTGCTTCGTTAGATAGAAAAACTTACAAAATCGTATTAAGACTTATTTACGAACACTTGACGAATAACTGCTGAGAATGTAACAAGTAAAGATGATTAAATTAAATTTAGTTTAGTTTATTATTTAAAAATACAATTCCATATATTACTTTGATATATAACAAGTAAAGTTGAGTAAGTAAAGTTATTTTATTTTATTACTTAAAAATACAATTTCATATATTGCTTTGATATATATCTAAGAGTTGAAGTTATTTGAATAGGGCTATAGTAAATGAAGGCAGATTAAATTAGTGCACATTGTAAGATAAATTCTAATAGATTACATTACATTATGAGATTTAGGTCTAATAGATTAAATAGATAGATATTTTTAACTAAATAATTATAAAAAATAATATAATTATATCTTCTAACTAAATAATTGGGAATAAATCGTAAATAAACTAAATAAAATTTAATAATCATAATAAAAATTAAGACTAACTATAAAAAAATAATTTTAGATAATTAACTAATGACTAATAATTTGTATTGGATGATACAGTACTACTATTTTTTCCTTTTAAATATGCTCATAATCTTATTCCCTACGCTATTATTATTATTGGATTGGGTGAGTTCCACTCCTCTTAATAATTATATCTGGATTACAAGGTTTGTTGGTATCCTTGAGGAAAAAATCGGCATAATTATTATGGAGGATAGGGCCTCTATAGTAATTCACGTTCGCTCATTTTGGGCAGGTCCATGACCAACGTGCTAGATAAGATAAGATAAGAATTATAATAATATAGTCATACCTTATAAAATAAGTTTAAGCTCTTTGCTTGTAATATGCAGGTTAGCAATATAGCAATTTTTATTCAAGTTTATTATCAATCTTATTTACTTTATGCAATATATATCTAAACTGAAGATTCCATATAAGAATATCCAATATTGTAATATTCATACTAAATTAAAATATTAGCTCTAAATTTTAAAATATCAAAAAATTTATAGGCTACCATAAAATTTTTTTCAAATGGTCAACCTAGTTTATAATTTTCTATAAAATAGGGAATAAAATTATATGAAATTATATAAAAATAGTAAAATATTTTTATTGATAATTAGAATTCCAAACTTTATTCATCATATCATATAATAATAGCCTATTTATATATATGATTTTTTTTTTATAAGAAAATAAATATAACTATAAAATAAATAAATATATTTTTAAATATTTAGAGATATTTTAATAAAAAATTTAAGTAGAGGGGGTAGAAGTAAAATTTTCAAGTAATCTCTATAAATTGAATAATTATTTTATAATAACTTTTTTTTTCATTATAAAGATATCCAATATAATTATATGTTTATATAAATATAATAAAAACTTGTTTTAAATTTTTTATCTATCTGTCTGACCCATACCATATATTTTTATCTAATTGGCCACATATCCAAAATTTTTTATTTATTAATTGTCCAGCCTGGCCCAGTTTATTATAATTTTTGCTTTTCATGGCTTGGATAATTTTAATTTAATCTAAAATTTTACCTAATAGGATCTTCTAAAGACTAAAGGTTTTTGATAGTGAAGATACTTTATACACACTAACTTCCAGAAAAAAAGATTTAAAATTTATAAATTTTGAATCCTCATAGATTTTACTTCATATGTATACATTTTTGAAAATTATTAAAAAATTTATTTATGAACATTTCAGCTTGTTTTATATCTGATTATATATTGTAAAGCTTATTTGATAAAATTTTCCATAAATTGTCTATATCTTCAATTACAGATAATAATTCTCTTTTTTAATTTAAAGATAGATAGCTATGAGTCGCTGTACATCATGCAACAATAATAGCTATACAAGCTTAACCTCTAATAAAAAAAATTCTTTTCACAGGTTATTTCTTTTAATTAATTTTATTTATTATTTTATAATATTCTTTTTTTATTTTAAGACATTAATATTATTTTTTTTAAGATTCCCTATTAAATAAAATTTATCTTAATTACGGCTTTAATCCATTGTGATAGCAAAAAAATTTTATTCCAACCAAATACACCAAGCTTTGTGGAGCAAGTTTATGTTATTTTGGACATTTGCCATATGATGAAACTCCTTAGAAATCTACTCGGCGATAAAAAAATTTTAATCAATAATGGAGTAGTAATTACTTTTAAAATATTTCCTAAATGTTATTTTTACAAAGGGCATGACTAAAATACGCGTCCCCGAAAACTACGCGTCCCTATGCGTCCCCGGTCAAAGAGGTTTAATTTATATAATATTAATATAAAATCTTATTTAGCTTCATAAAATAAGTTAAAAAATGTTTTTTATGATTTTTTAAAAAAAAGATATCTTAGTAAAATTTTAAAAAAATTGTTTTTTTACATGAAAAAACTACGCGTCCCCGGTCAAGATATATTTTTTTAAAAAAAATAAAAGCAGATTCATATTTATCTCATTAAATGGATACAGAAAATGTTTTTTTTTGATTTAAAAAAAAAGTGGTAAGTTAGTAAAATTTTATAAAAACTAATTTTTTACATGAAAAAACTACGCGTCCCCTATCAAGATACAGTTTTTTTAGAAAATAAAAGCAGATTCATATTTAGCTCATTAAATGGATATAGAAAATGTTTTTTTTGATTTAAAAAAGAAGTGAAAACTTGGAAAAATTTTGAAAAAACACTCATTTTTTTCATTTTTTGACTAAACTACGCGTCCCCGGTCAAGATATATTATTTTTATAAAAATGAATATAGAATCGTGTATAGTTTTTTATGGAGATTCCGAAAATGGTATTAATAAAAAAAATTTTTTAAAAAAAATTAATTTTCGAAATTTTTTTTTTGACTAAACTACGCGTCCCCGGTCAAGATACAGTTTTTTTTAGAAAATAAAAGCAGATTCATATTTAGCTCATTAAATGGATATAGAAAATGTTTTTTTTATTTAAAAAAGAAGTGTTAACTTAGAAAAATTTTGAAAAAACACTCATTTTTTGACTAAACTACGCGTCCCCGGTCAAGATAGATTATTTTTATAAAAATGAATATAGAATCGTGTATAGTTTTTTATGGAGATTCCGAAAATGGTATTAATAAAAAAAAATTTATTTTCGAAAATTATTTTTTTGACTAAACTACGCGTCCCCGGTCAAGATACATTTTTAAAAAAATAAAATAAAAACAGATTCATGTTTAGCTCATTAAATGGAAACAGAAAATATTTTTTTTGATTTAAAAAAGAAGTGTTAATTTAGTAAAATATTTAAAAAACACTTTTTTTTTCATTTTTTGACTAAACTACGCGTCCCCGGTCAAGATAGATTATTTTTATAAAAATGAATATAGAATCGTGTATAGTTTTTTATGGAGATTCCGAAAATGGTATTAATAAAAAAAAGATTTTTTTTTGACTAAACTACGCGTCCCCGGTCAAGATTCATTTTTTAAAAAAAAATAAAAACAGATTCATGTTTAGCTCATTAAATGGATACAGAAAATGTTTTTTTTTATTTAAAAAAGAAGTGATAACTTAGTAAAATTTTTAAAAAACACTTTTTTTTTCATTTTTTGACTAAACTACGCGTCCTTACGCGTCCCTGGTCAAGATAGATTATTTTTATAAAAATAAATATAGAATCGTGTATAGTTTTTCAAGGAGATTCTGAAAATGGTATTAATAAAAATATTTTAAAAAAAATATATATTAATAAAATTTCTAAGCCAGCTTCATACACATAATAATGGTGGTAATAATTTCTCAAGCCTGCCAAAGACCATAAAAATTTTTGAATTAGATTATTTTTTAAATTTATATAGGCGGTAGTGGTATAAAAATTATGATATTAAGACGATAATTATAAAAATAATGATTAATTTAAGTTAATTTTAATAAATCAAATATATATGAAGAATTATAACATAATAAAGTTAAAGGGGTGCTCAATGGTAAGAACGTTTGCCTTCGTACCGTTAGGTCGTCGGTTCGAATCCCGGAGTAGGAAAAAAAAATTTAAAAAAAAAATTTAATATTACACTATATAGTCTCCTTAAATTTTAAATTTATTAAGGAGATACGAAAACGTTCATTCTTGATTCCGGCTATTATATATATACTAGTTGATAGCCCGTCAAGAATGACGGGAATTAATGTTCTTAAATTGGATATTAAAATTGTACCTTATAATATATTTTAATTATAATTTTTATTCAAAATAGTTTTCTCACATCAAATATAAAATAAAATAAAACAATATTATATAAAAACGGAGGTGGGCAAAATAAATTCTCACCTCAACTGGCAAGTTCTTCAATTCATTTTATTAGCAATCTAAAATATAAGACTCAAGATATACATATTTAAAAAGCCACAATACCACCCTTCATGCAAAATATTCCATACCTCTATCTATTATACCCTCAAAAAATCCACCAAATAATCTTCAATTAACCTTACCACCCAGATTCCTTTAACCCATATGGATCAAATGCCTCGATCATTATTTTTAAATTATCTATATCAATACAAAATAAATTCTCACCTCAACTGTTGTTTTTGGCAAGTTCTTCAATTCATTTTATTAGTAATCTAAAATATAAGACTCAAGATATACATATATAAAAAGCCACAATACCACCCCTCATTTCCAAGAATACTAGCTTTTATAGTTTTATCAAATTCACTTGATATTTCAATAAAAATCTTGTTACACACATGTTGTTCATTTATAGAATCTTTTAATTAAAAATAATAAATATATTATTTTTATATTTTACATATATAATCTTTTATGATTCCTGTATTAATAATAAATTTTAAAGCAAATAGGTAAAAATAGATATTGTTAACATGTTAAATTAAAATTTCAGTGAAGATGTACTACAGGAAAGTGACAATTGTCATAATCGTTATTTTTGAACCTTTTTAAATTTTTTAAAGCAAATGGGTAAATGAAGATATTGTTAACATGTTAAATTAAATTTCAGTGAAGATGTACTACAGGAAAGTGACAATTGTCATAATCGTTATTTTTGAACTTTTTTGAATTTTTTTAAAGCAAATGGGTAAAAATAGATATTGTTAACATGTTAAATTAAAATTTCAGTGAAGATGTACTACAGGAAAGTGACAATTATCATAATCGTTATTATTGAAATTTTTAAAATTTTTTTAAAGCAAATGAGTAAAAATAGATATTATTAATATGTTAAATTAAAATTTCAGTGAAGATATACCATAAATAATCTTTATTTTTGATTTTTTTATATATAAAATTGAAAACTGATAATTGTCATATGTAATATTTTTAAAGTCTTTTTATTAAACAAGGTTAGAATAAAGATATTTTGAAAATTATTTATTATTTCAAAATTATTAAAAAAATATATTGTTAACCAGGTTTGTTGTTAATAAGGTCCTATCCCATTTAATTTTAAAAAATAACCGATCTAATTTTTTTTAATAAAAAATATTGGCTCATTATGTTTCTTAAATTTTTGATGGCTTTTAGATTGTAAAATATTAAAAAGTGGTGCCTTCTAACTTCTATAATTTGAGCGTTATTTAAGTAAAGTCGTGCTTTTACAATGTACAACGACATTAAACAGCAAGAACTCAAATTTATATTACGAGCCAAATATATTTATGGATTGTCAAATTCTTGGTTTTTTAGTTTTGATAAAATAATAAACCTGACCTAACTTATTCAATTGGATAGATTTAGTTTTTTTTATACTGAAAATATTTTATATTTTTTTTATTTTAGTCTATCAATTCGAGTCGCGAAAGGCAGTTTTAAATATGAATATTTATTGTAAACCTAGCATATAAATATTTCTCCTTTTAAAATTCAACCCATACTTTTTGATCCTTCACTACAAAGGTGGAAAAAAATCCCTTAACTACAAAGGTGGGGTCTATTTTATCCCAAATTTTGATTAATATCTCAGAACATATTAAAACTTGAGATCTACAAATACAATTTTGAATATATATTCAAATATTATTGGAAATAATAAATACAAAATCTTAGATTAATAGTTACTTCTAAAAACAGTTATGCAAATTTTACTAAAGTTACTAAAATAAAAATTTTTTTCTGAGACCTTTCTTTAATTATATTTTGATCACCATAAAGTATTTAAAAAAATGCAAATTTTATTATATATTTTATTAAATGAATGTCGAATATAGATAATTATATAAATTTTATAAAAAGATATCAAATATTAAATAAAATACTAATCATCAAATATCATGTAAATTTTTGTACTAACATTCACGACAAAATGTATGCATATGATCTAATGAATTTTTAACAATTTAAACAAATAAATGTTGTTTTTACCTCCTTCACTCTTGGACAATCTTTACATACTCCCTTTTTATTAGTTGGAATATGTTTTTCATCAGTTATATTGAGAATATCCCCAATGTTGTTACGTATTAATCTACATATACTACTCTCTAATTGTCCCATACATAATATTTCTCTATAAAATCAAGATCTACAAAATAATTCTCTACAAAATAATTCTCTACATTCATTTTAAAATCATTCTCTATAAACGACATTCTCTATAAAACCATTTGTTATAAATGCATTCTCTATAATTGTTTTCTTCTCTATAAATGTTTCTCTATAAAATACATTCTCTATAATGGTTTCTCTATAAAGACGTAAAACCACATTATTATTATTAAAAAATTTTTTATATATAATTCTTTTTATAATAAAAATAAAAACTTCACCCTTCGCCTTCTATTTTATTTGAAAAAAAATTAGTTTTAAAATTTTGGGTTATATTGATGGGGGATTTCTTAACATGTGATGTGTTAATGAAATGGGGGATTTATTAAAAAAAATTTTAAGATTATATAAAAATCTCTCTAAAATTCTTTCTTTTTTATTAGTTATTCAGAGTCAGATAAAATATAACATTATATATTTTTTTTTAAATATATAATTCTTTATATTAATAAAAAGAAAAACTTCTAACGTTTCCTCGCCTTCTATTTTTTTTCCTTAAAAAAATTTTAAATACCCCTTTCCTTTTATTATAAATCATACATATACATAATCATAATTTTCTTTTTCGTTTTATTTTTTCTTTCAGATTAAGATATATGAAATTTTTTCTTTATTAAATAAAAAATTTTTAATTAATATTATGAAAAAATTCTCTTATATCTAACTTCTTTTTATTTGACCAAGACAATATTTTTGCAGCATGCAGCTCATGCCATAAAAAGCTCAAATCAATTCCATGTAAGATATTTTAAATATATTTTATTTTTGTTATTGGTTTTTTTACAACATCTTTAAATTTTGGTGATCTAAATTTTGCTTCACAATTAGGTATATTATCTAAATTTTTTAAGCTAATTCTTTTTAAGATACTTTGGCCTTTTTAAAAATTGAATTAAAGGATAATTAAGAAGAATATTATAATTTTTTTTCTAATTTTAAAGTCATTCAACATACTACAAAACCTATATGTAACAAATGATTTATTACGGAATTAAAATAAGTTCGATACCAATTATATATACCCCACCAATTGTTTTCTTTTTATATTAGGCCTACCTAGTTTAAAAATGACTTAATAACCTACTAATTATATGCATTTTAAAGCGAATCTTAAAAGACATATTTTCAGTCAACATCCTAATATTGCAGCTAATTTAAATTCAAATGAAGTTAACAATTTAGATATATCAACATCAAGTTCGCAGTCAAACGAGAAGACATCTCAAACAATTAAAATTGTCATGAGCAAATCGAAAGTATTTTTTATTACATACATTATTAAACAATAAAACACTACAATTATGATTATTGTTGGTAAATCGCAGAGTTGTTAAAATATACTTTTTAAATGGATCTAGGTAGAGAAATAAATATTAGTCTAAAAAGTTATAGATACAAATACAATTTTAAAAATGTATCTTGTACAGATACAATTTAAACAATTATCAAGATTGTTGTATCGATTATGTTTTTAAAAAAATTATATATGCTTTTTATATAATTATCTAATTTAACTATTACAATTATCCAATTCAATTGATCTTAATAATTAGAGACCTGCAAAAGTTTACCGGCCTCGCACAAGCAGTATTCGGGCCGTGTACGGGAATATTTTTTAAAAAAATGGGAATCAAGCCAGACTAGGACCTAATTTTTTTTAAACTGGGTGGGGTCGGACCATGTAATTTTTTTAAATACACCTAAATTTATCAATTTTATAATGAATTTTTTATGTAATATTAAATTATTTGATTTTTATGTAAAATTTAATTATTTGAATTTTATTTATAGAAACTAGACGCCATATAACATATGTCTTATATTTTGAGTAATTATAAAAATTAATTTCAATATTTAAATAAATTTATACCGGGCCGGTCCTGCAAAATATTTCGGGCCGAGATTGAGATACTATACATTATGCAGATCACTATTAATGATATACTGAAATTTTCAAAGGATTTTAGCATGACAGAATATTAATTTTTATTGTTCTTCATGGCAATTTGCAGGTTTATCCTGGTAAGCCAGCTTTTTTCCCTCTGATTTTATATTAAATTAAGATTTATAGCAAATTTTAAACACCCTTCTATAATTTGGGAAAGTTATGAGTATTTATTATATCTACATATTATTTCGATCATGATTTCTTAATTTATATGGGGCTTGATAAACCATAAACATCAATTATGGCACTTAATAAGTTTTAATATTTTATATATATATTTTTTATTAAAGTAGTTTTAATTTTTTTTAATATATATCAGACACCTGCAGAAATACCATTTGCACGGCCCCGTCAGGATTTTTTTTTAAAAAAATTTTAAGATCAGGCCCGGCCGGTTTTTTTTTAAAAAATTTTTGGGCCCTGTTCGGAATTTTTTAAAATCATATTCGACCTGACATATACAAAAATTTACCTATTCGGTATTTTATCATATTTTTCGGCGAGTATTATCATTTAATATGCATATTAGCTAATGTTGTTAAACAGCTCGTTTTGTGCCATTTTTAAAAACGGCTAACTCAATATTTTTGCCAGAAATATATTAACTATGCCTCGAAATTTTGAAACTATATGTCCAGACCTCTGCTCCTTCTTTGAGCAAAATTTTCAGGTTTGCATAATATTTTTCTGAATAAAAAACTAATTAGCCGTTTTTAAAATCGGCTCAAAACGAGCCATTTAATGAAATAAAATAAATTTTGCATTAAATTATTTTTTATTTATTATTAAAAAGTGTATCAAAATGTATCTTAGAATGAATTTCAAATCAGATACAGTTACTTCTTAAATAATATCTAAATACAGATATTTCATTTTTATATCTAGATATTTTAACAACTCTGGTATCGTATATTTTAATTTTTTAAATGCTATTTGACTCAGATTTACGTTCAGATAAAAAATTATCTGATTGATAACAAAATAAAATTAAAAGGTATTTTTTAATCTGATTTGATATGAAAGTTGAATTTTGCAGGACTTTAATTATTAATCTTATCTTAAATCTAAATAATTTTAAAAAAAAATTTAGGTTTACGAATCGGTTGTGGGATTAATTGCTATTAACAACTTGCCAATCAATTTAGTTACATATGAATCATTCAAGCTATTATTAGATCCAATAGTCCAATCATTGAATATGACTTTAAACAAACACATCGTAAATGATAAAATAAAATATGCGGCATCAGAAATAAGATGCCTAATAATGCATCAAGTAAAAAATAAGCTCATTTCTTTGAAGATAGATACAGCCACAAGATTTCAAAAATCAGTGTTGGGGGTTAATGCCCAATTTATTATAGATGATAAGATTGAAATACGAACTTTAGGCATGTTAGAAATTGTAAAGGCGCACACGGCGTCTAATTTAAAGGAAGAAATAGAAAATTTATTAAAAAAGTATAATATATGTTTGAGCCAAATATACAGTATCACTGTTGACAATGGTGCCAATATTATAAAAACCGTGGAAATGATAGCTGAAGAACAGCTAATTACTCATATCGATCTTTCTGAAGATGCATTCTCAGAATATTTGTTACAAAATAGCGATAATGAGTCCTCGCAGGAATATAACGACTCTTCTCAACCAAATAACGATTATAATAATATAGAGATCACCCAGGAAAATAACAGTGATATTTCAAATATACATGATAATGATTCCTCTGGGGAGTATATAATAAATAATCTAAATCAAGATGATAACATACATTTTCAACATGATAATCAAGAACAAATAAATGATGATATGGAAAATTTATTAAATGATCTAAGAAAATCATTTGGGCTGATTTGTGTGCGATGTTGTGCCCATACTATTCAATTAGGAGTTAATGATTATATAAAAAAATTTCTAAAGGAGGATTTAGAAGATATAAGATCTATTCTAAAAATATGCAAATCACAAAAATATAAAAGTTTATATTCATTAGAAAAAATTAACAAACCAGTGCTGGACACTGTTACTAGGTGGAATAGCACCTATAGAATGCTAAAAAACCTAAAGGATAATAAAATATTTTACTTAAAAATGGGCCATATATATTTAGAAACTTTTATAAATTCAAGACTCTGGGATAGAATTGACGCATATCTCACCGTCTTATCTCCTGTTAATTTATGTACCATTAAACTGCAAGAAAAATCTTGTACAATCGGAGATTTTTTTAAATTATGGCTTGAATGCAAATTAGATTTAGAGGAAATAAATAATGAATCCTCGAATAATTTGATTAATTGTGTGGATTATCGTCAAAAATATCTTTTTGATAATAATGTTTTTAGAAGTGGGATCTACATGGATCCCAGATTTAATTATCAGAATGGAATCTATCCATCCGAAAGTGATAAATTGCTGGCCAGGGTAAATTTATAATATATAACTTTAAATTAAATAAATTTATTTTACTTTAGGAACATCTGATGTCTACGTGGAGACAAATACAAATTTTTAATAAGCCAAAAGATAATCCAGCTCTGAGTGGCTCTCCTTTAATCCCTGTAAGTTGTAAAAACCAGATTAGATGTATATTTGGAGCGAGAAAGCGCTAATGCTCCAATATACCAAAATATTGAAATCCTTGATATGAAGACCAAAATTAATGCTTTAATATATGGTCAAAAATTGCCATCTGATCAAAATATTTTGCAATATTGGCAATCCAAAAAATTTCAGGATCCGGAATTATATGCCCTATCGCGAGTAGTTCTAGCCGCTCCTTGCTCTTAAGTATCTGTTGAGAGATCATTCAGTGCTCTGGGATTGGTCCTTACACCGCTACGAACAAGATTAGAGAAATCTATATTAAATGATATTTTATTAATTAAACTTAATAAAAGTGTATTAAATAACGTTATATTTTGATTTTTATTATATTTATATAAAATTTTTATTTGTATATATTATATCATGTATTATTTAATTATATATAATCATTTTACTAATTAAAATACGAATAATTGAAATACAAAATAAAATTGTTACCCAAACTCTTGAAGTACTGAAAAAAATCTAAATTCACAAATACTTGTTTTAAGTGCTGAAATTTTTAAAATTGAGGTCTTTATAGTCCCACCTTTCTTTTGATGAAAGATAAATTTGTTTTATTAAATCATGTTTTTGGGAATTTTATATAAATATAAGTGCTAAACTGCTAGATTTTCAAAAAGGGCTAAATTTAATAAAGAAAAATACTAAATATATTTGAGGGGAATTAAATATTTTTAACTTACCTAAACCTTGACATTTCGCTGATAAATGTCCAAACTTTTGTGCCATCTATGACCACAATCTTAAGGCTTACATGACGAGGTAACGTTTGAAGTTTTTATTAATAAAAAAAATATATTTTAATGTTATATTTTATCTGACTCTGAATAACGAATAAAAAAGAAAGATTTTTAGAGAGATTTTTATATAATCTTAAATTTTTTTTTTAATAAATCCCCCATTTCACTAACACATGTTAAGAAATCCCCCATCAATATAACCCAAAATTTTAAAACTAATTTTTTTTCAAATATATCTGAATCTGAAAGAAAAAATAAAATGAAAAAGAAAATTATGATTATGATTTATAATAAAGGGGTATTTAAAATTTTTTTAGGGAAAAAAAATAGAAGGCGAGGAAACGTTAGAAGTTTTTCTTTTTATTAATATAAAGAATTATATATTTAAAAAAAAATATATAATGTTATATTTTATCTGACTCTGAATAACTAATAAAAAAGAAAGAATTTTAGAGAGATTTTTATATAATCTTAAAATTTTTTTTAAAAAATCCCCCATTTCACTAACACATCACATGTAGTGTTGTTAAAACGCCGCGAGTCGCGACCCCGACCCAAACCTCGGGTCGTTTTATTCGACTCCGACTTAATGTTTGGGTCGTTTTTTTGACTTCGACCCGAGTTCAAGCCGAAAAAAACGACTTCGACCCAAAATATGGGTCGTTTTTTTCGACTTCGACCCAAGTCCAAGCCGAAAAAAACGACCTCGACCCAAGTCCAAGCCGAAAAAAACGACCTCGACCCAAAATATGGGTCGTTTTTTACGACTCCGACTCAAAATTTGGGTTGTATTTTTCGACTCAAACTTGACATTTGGGTCGTATTTTTCGACTCAAACTTGAAGTTTGGGTCGTATTTTTCGACTCAAATTTGAAGTTAGGGTCGTATTTTTCAACTCCAACTTGAAGTTTGGGTCGTATTTTTCGACTCCAACTTGAAGTTTAGATCGTATTTTTCGACTCCAACTCAAAGTTTGGGTCGTTTTTCTGACTCAGACTCAAACATCGGGTCGTTTTCAATCCGACCCAAAATATGGATCGTTTTTTTTAAAGACGCCTTAAAGTTAGGGTTGCTTTTTTTCATCTAACCAAATATCTTGATCATTTTTTTCGACCAAAAGTCAAATAACATTTAGTAGATATTAATATTATAGGCGGGAAAGTTTCTTAAAGCTTCTTTAAATTATAACGCTCTGGATTAACTATTCCATCATAGTTATTTTTTAAAATTTTTAAGTAAAGATGTACCATAGATAGGTGACAATTGTCATAATCGCTATTTTTGAACTTTTTCAAATTTTTTTAAAGGAAATAGCTAAAAATATATATTCTAAACATGTTAAATTTAAAATTCAGTGAGGATGTATCATAGATAGGTGACAATTGTCATAATCGTTATTTTTGAACTTTTTTCAATTTTTTTAAAGGAATTAGCTAAAAATATATATTCTAAACATGTTAAATTAAAAATTCAGTGAGGATGTATCATAGATAGGTGACAATTGTCATAATCTTTATTTTTGAACTTTTTTCAATTTTTTTAAAGGAAATAGCTAAAAATATATATTCTAAACATGTTAAATTAAAAATTCAGTGAGGATGTATCATATTGTCATATTCGTTAATTTTCAACCTTTTTTAATTTTTTCAAAGGAAATAGCTAAAAATATATATTCTAAACATGTTAAATTAAAAATTCAGCGAGGATGTATCATAGATAGGTGACAATTGTCAATCTTTATTTTTGAACTTTTTTCAATTTTTTTAAAGGAAATAGCTAAAAATATATATTCTAAACATGTTAAATTTAAAATTCAGTGAGGATGTATCATAGATAGGTGACAATTGTCATAATCGCTATTTTTGAACTTTTTCAAATTTTTTTAAAGGAAATAGCTAAAAATATATATTCTAAACATGTTAAATTTAAAATTCAGTGAGGATGTATCATAGATAGGTGACAATTGTCATAATCGTTATTTTTGAACTTTTTTAAATTTTTTTAAAGGAAATAGCTAAAAATATATATTCTAAACATGTTAAATTTAAAATTCAGTGAGGATGTATCATAGATAGGTGACAATTGTCATAATTGTTATTTTTGAACTTTTTTAAATTTTTTTAAAGGAAATAGCTAAAAATATATATTCTAAACATGTTAAATTTAAAATTCAGTGAGGATGTATCATAGATAGGTGACAATTGTCATAATCGCTATTTTTGAACTTTTTCAAATTTTTTTAAAGGAAATAGCTAAAAATATATATTCTAAACATAATTAAAAATTCAGTGAGGATGTATCATAGATAGGTGACAATTGTCATATTCGTTATTTTTGAACCTTTTTTAATTTTTTTAAAGGAAATAGCTAAAAATATATATTCATGTTAAATTAAAAATTCAGTGAGGATGTATCATAGATAGGTGACATTTGTCATAATCTTTATTTTTGAACTTTTTTCAATTTTTTTAAAGGAAATAGCTAAAAATATATATTCTAAACATGTTAAATTAAAAATTCAGTGAGGATGTATCATAGATAGGTGACAATTATCATAATCGCTATTTTTGAACTTTTTTCAATTTTTTTAAAGCAAATAGCTAAAAAAATATATCCTAAACATGTTAAATTAAAATATCAGTGAGGATGTATCATAAATAACGGACAAAAAATGGTTATTATATATACGAGTAGTTAGGTACATAATAATTTTTAAGTGATAAAATGAGATGCTAATATATTTCTTGTAATTTTAATTTATAATAAAATTCTTAAATATGTTATTGTCATAGACTGGGTTAGAAAATCAACTATCACATAAAGTCATCTATGTTTTATTCATATTATATTTTTAAGTTTGAGGATATAAAAATATTTCCTCTTTGATGTTACTAGTTAGGATAAAATTTACTTGGCACATCTTACAATGATATTTATACTTGTTTTTTTTTCGAGAATAAATTTTATGCAATATCTCATAAAGGAAATTACATATCATTGTACAGAGAAATAACTTTGTATATATTATCTGCACCCATATCTTTTTTTATCAATCTCTATCGATGACATTTTAAATTATATTGGAAACTATATTGTGTAGATTTCTAAATATTAATTTAAAATAAGATGCTAGAATTAATTATAGATATATCTTAATAATTTGTATATGCATTTATTATTTAAAATCTCTCGTTTTAACCCTATTTAGCAAGAAAAATATTGACTAATCCTGAAAATTGGACAACTTTTATTAATAAAATTTATGTTACTCTTTAAAATTAAATTATAATTTTAAAAACAAAAATTGAATAAAAAAAAAAATTAAAATTTAATTTGGCTACCCTCAAAAATAATAAAAAAAATTTGGAAAGTTAAAAAAAATGATTATTAATCATATCCCTATCCCTAACAATGAAGAAAAGAAAAAATCTCAACAAATTTGCCGTCTAGCTGGCACCACGCCAAGTAAAATAAAATATCTTTTTTAATTTTAGAATTTAAATAGTCACTTCACTTCCATATGGAATTTTTAAACTAATAAAACAATAAATTTTTTTTATAAGTATTTGCGATTCCGGATGCATTTTTTTAATATAAAATATGAATTTTTTTAAATATAATTTAGTAATTTAGGCGAGCCATATTTTTCAAAAATGTAGTGTTAAGTCGAGTTTTTTTAAGTCGTACTGTAATTCTGAGCGTTTTCCGTACTTTTGCATGATGGCTAAAGATTTTTTGTCGCAGCAAAGTACATCCGTTGAGAGCGAGCGTGTCTTCTCAAGAGGGGTGGACACCGTAACAAAGAAAAGAAATCGCATGGCCTCCGAAACACTTAAACAGTGTTTATGTTTAAATTCATGGGATATCAATATCATGAATAATAAATTTTATATATAATTTTTATATCTATATATATTGTTAATTTTTTGTACATTAATAAATATATATAATTTAAATAAAAATATTTAAACTATAAATGTATCAAATATTTAAGATGTTTTGAGCTTAGTATTCTTGTTTCAGGCTGTTGTTTTTTATGAATACTGGAGAATATTAGTGTTTTAATATTATTTGACTTTAAATTGATAACTAAAATAGTTTTTGATATTAAGATATAGAATTTTGAACACTTGAGAAAAATTACACATTAAAATTGATACTGGGATTAACTTTGAACCATGTTATAAAGCGCTTACTTTTTTTCAGGCGTTAATTATTCACTATTTTATTAAGAAGAATATTATGAGAGCAATTTTTCTCATAGATTATATAAAGGTATAGATATCTATTATCAATTTCAGGATTAGTCAATATTTTTCTTGCTAAATAGGCTTAAAACGAGAGATTTTAAATAATAAATGCATATACAAATTATTAAGATATATCTATAATTAATTCTAGCATCTTAATCTTTTAAATTAATATTTAGAAATCTACAAAATATAGTTTCCAATATAATTTAAAATGTCATCGATAGAGATTGATAAAAAAGATATGGGTGCAGATAATATATACAAAGTTATTTCTCTGTACAATGATATGTAATTTCCTTCATGAGATATCGCATAAAATTTATTCTCGAAAAAAAAACAAGTATAAATATCATTGTAAGATGTGCCAAGTAAATTTTATCCTAACTAGTAACATCAAAGAGGAAATATTTTTATATCCTCAAACTTAAAAATATAATATGAATAAAACATAGATGAGTTTATGTGATAGTTGATTTTCTAACCCAGTCTATGACAATAACATATTTAAGAATTTTATTATAAATTAAAATTACAAGAAATATATTAGCATCTCATTTTATCACTTAAAGATTATTATGTACCTAACTACTCGTATATATAATAACCATTTTTAGTCCCTTATCTGTGATACATCCTCACTGATATTATAATTTAACATGTTTAGGATATATTTTTTTAGCTATTTCCTTTAAAAAAATTTGAAAAAGTTCAAAAATAGCGATTATGACAATTGTCACCTATCTATGATACATCCTCACTGAATTTTTAATTTAACATGTTTAGAATATATATTTTTAGCTATTTCCTTTAAAAAAATTGAAAAAAGTTCAAAAATAAAGATTATGACAATTGTCACCTATCTATGATACATCCTCACTGAATTTTTAATTTAACATGTTTAGAATATATATTTTTAGCTATTTCCTTTAAAAAAATTAAAAAAGGTTCAAAAATAACGAATATGACAATTGTCACCTATCTATGATACATCCTCACTGAATTTTTAATTTAACATGTTTAGAATATATATTTTTAGCTATTTCCTTTATAAAAATTTGAAAAAGTTCAAAAATAGCGATTATGACAATTGTCACCTATCTATGATACATCCTCATTGAATTTTAAATTTAACATGTTTAGAATATATATTTTTAGCTATTTCCTTTAAAAAAAGTGAAAAAAGTTCAAAAATAACGATTATGACAATTGTCACCTATCTATGATACATCCTCACTGAATTTTTAATTTAACATGTTTAGAATATATATTTTTAGCTATTTCCTTTAAAAAAATTGAAAAAAGTTCAAAAATAAAGATTATGACAATTGTCACCTATCTATGATACATCCTCACTGAATTTTAAATTTAACATGTTTAGAATATATATTTTTAGCTATTACCTTTAAAAAAATTTAAAAAAGTTCAAAAATAACGATTATGACAATTGTCACTTATCTATGATACATCCTCACTGAATTTTTAATTTAACATGTTTATAATATATATTTTTAGCTATTTCCTTTAAAAAAATTAAAAAAGGTTCAAAAATAACGAATATGACAATTGTCACCTATCTATGATACATCCTCATTGAATTTTAAATTTAACATGTTTAGAATATATATTTTTAGCTATTTCCTTTAAAAAAAGTGAAAAAAGTTCAAAAATAACGATTATGACAATTGTCACCTATCTATGATACATCCTCACTGAATTTTTAATTTAACATGTTTAGAATATATATTTTTAGCTATTTCCTTTAAAAAAATTGAAAAAAGTTCAAAAATAAAGATTATGACAATTGTCACCTATCTATGATACATCCTCACTGAATTTTTAATTTAACATGTTTAGAATATATATTTTTAGCTATTTCCTTTAAAAAAATTAAAAAAGGTTCAAAAATAACGAATATGACAATTGTCACCTATCTATGATACATCCTCACTGAATTTTTAATTTAACATGTTTAGAATATATATTTTTAGCTATTTCCTTTATAAAAATTTGAAAAAGTTCAAAAATAGCGATTATGACAATTGTCACCTATCTATGATACATCCTCATTGAATTTTAAATTTAACATGTTTAGAATATATATTTTTAGCTATTTCCTTTAAAAAAAGTGAAAAAAGTTCAAAAATAACGATTATGACAATTGTCACCTATCTATGATACATCCTCACTGAATTTTTAATTTAACATGTTTAGAATATATATTTTTAGCTATTTCCTTTAAAAAAATTGAAAAAAGTTCAAAAATAAAGATTATGACAATTGTCACCTATCTATGATACATCCTCACTGAATTTTAAATTTAACATGTTTAGAATATATATTTTTAGCTATTACCTTTAAAAAAATTTAAAAAAGTTCAAAAATAACGATTATGACAATTGTCACTTATCTATGATACATCCTCACTGAATTTTTAATTTAACATGTTTATAATATATATTTTTAGCTATTTCCTTTAAAAAAATTAAAAAAGGTTCAAAAATAACGAATATGACAATTGTCACCTATCTATGATACATCCTCATTGAATTTTAAATTTAACATGTTTAGAATATATATTTTTAGCTATTTCCTTTAAAAAAAGTGAAAAAAGTTCAAAAATAACGATTATGACAATTGTCACCTATCTATGATACATCCTCACTGAATTTTTAATTTAACATGTTTAGAATATATATTTTTAGCTATTTCCTTTAAAAAAATTGAAAAAAGTTCAAAAATAAAGATTATGACAATTGTCACCTATCTATGATACATCCTCACTGAATTTTAAATTTAACATGTTTAGAATATATATTTTTAGCTATTTCCTTTAAAAAAATTTAAAAAAGTTCAAAAATAACGATTATGACAATTGTCACTTATCTATGATACATCCTCACTGAATTTTTAATTTAACATGTTTATAATATATATTTTTAGCTATTTCCTTTAAAAAAATTAAAAAAGGTTCAAAAATAACGAATATGACAATTGTCACCTATCTATGATACATCCTCACTGAATTTTTAATTTAACATGTTTAGAATATATATTTTTAGCTATTTCCTTTATAAAAATTTGAAAAAGTTTAAAAATAGCGATTATGACAATTGTCACCTATCTATGATACATCCTCACTGAATTTTAAATTTAACATGTTTAGAAGTTATATTTTTAGCTATTTCCTTTAAAAAATGTGAAAAAAGTTCAAAAATAACGATTATGACAATTGTCACCTATCTATGATACATCCTCACTGAATTTTTAATTTAACATGTTTAGAATATATATTTTTAGCTATTTCCTTTAAAAAAATTGAAAAAAGTTCAAAAATAAAGATTATGACAATTGTCACCTATCTATGATACATCTTCACTGAATTTTAAATTTGACATGTTTAGAATATATATTTTTAGCTATTTCCTTTAAAAAAATTTGAAAAAGTTCAAAAATAGCGATTATGACAATTGTCACCTATATATGATATATCCTCACTGAATTTTAAATTTAACATGTTTAGAATATATATTTTTAGCTATTTCCTTTAAAAAAATTGAAAAAAGTTCAAAAATAACGATTATGACAATTGTCACCTATCTATGATACATCCTCACTGAATTTTTAATTTAACATGTTTAGAATATATATTTTTAGCTATTTCCTTTAAAAAAATTGAAAAAAGTTCAAAAATAAAGATTATGACAATTGTCACCTATCTATGATACATCCTCACTGAATTTTTAATTTAACATGTTTATAATATATATTTTTAGCTATTTCCTTTAAAAAAATTAAAAAAGGTTCAAAAATAACGAATATGACAATTGTCACCTATCTATGATACATCCTCACTGAATTTTTAATTTAACATGTTTAGAATATATATTTTTAGCTATTTCCTTTATAAAAATTTGAAAAAGTTCAAAAATAGCGATTATGACAATTGTCACCTATCTATGATACATCCTCACTGAATTTTAAATTTAACATGTTTAGAAGTTATATTTTTAGCTATTTCCTTTAAAAAATGTGAAAAAAGTTCAAAAATAACGATTATGACAATTGTCACCTATCTATGATACATCCTCACTGAATTTTTAATTTAACATGTTTTAGAATATATATTTTTAGCTATTTCCTTTAAAAAAATTGAAAAAAGTTCAAAAATAAAGATTATGACAATTGTCACCTATCTATGATACATCCTCACTGAATTTTTAATTTAACATGTTTAGAATATATATTTTTAGCTAATTCCTTTAAAAAAATTGAAAAAAGTTCAAAAATAACGATTATGACAATTGTCACCTATCTATGATACATCCTCACTGAATTTTAAATTTAACATGTTTAGAATATATATTTTTAGCTATTTCCTTTAAAAAAATTGAAAAAAGTTCAAAAATAACGATTATGACAATTGTCACCTATCTATGATACATCCTCACTGAATTTTTAATTTAACATGTTCAGAATATATATTTTTAGCAATTTGCTATAAAAAAACTCAAAAAAGTTCAAAAATGTCGATTATGACAATTGTCACTTATCTATGGTACATCTTCACTGAAATTTTTATTTGACATGTCTACAATATATATTTTTATCTATTTCATTTAAAAAAGTTCAAAAATAACCATCATAACAAATGGCTCTTTTCTATGGTACATCTTTACTTAAAAATTTTAAAAAATAACTATGATGGAATAGTTAAATCAGAGCGTTATAATTTAAAGAAGCTTTAAGAAACTCTCCCTCCTATAATATTAATATCTACTAAATGTTGACTTTTGGTCGAAAAAAATGATCTAGATATTTGGTTAGGTGAAAAAAAGCAACCCTAACTTTAAGGCGTCTTTAAAAAAACGATCCATATTTTGGGTCGGATTGAATAAAACGACCCGATGTTTGAGTCTGAGTCAGAAAAACGACCCAAACTTTGAGTTGGAGTCGAAAAATACGATCTAAACTTCAAGTTGGAGTCAAAAAATACGACCCAAACTTCTAGTTTGAGTCGAAAAATACGACCCCAAACTTCAAGTTGGAGTCGAAAAATACGACCCAAATTTCAAGTTTGAGTCGAAAAATACAACCCAAATTTTGAGTCGGAGTCGTAAAAAACGACCCATATTTTGGGTCGAGGTCGTTTTTTTCGGCTTGGACTTGGGTCGGATTCGAAAAAAACGACCCATATTTTGGGTCGAAGTCGTTTTTTTCGGCTTGAACTCGGGTCGAAGTCGTAAAAAACGACCAAAACTTTGAGTTGGAGTCGAAAAAAACCACCCAAAATTTGGGTGAGCTCTGTTCGAGCCGACTCGGCTAAGCCGATTAACAACACTAATCACATGTTAAGAAATCCCCCATCAATATAACCCAAAATTTTAAAACTAATTTTTTTTCAAATAAAATAGAAGGCGAAGGTTGAAGTTTTTATTTTTATTATAAAAAGAATTATATATAAAATTTTTTTTAATAATAATAATGTGGTTTTACGTCTTTATAGAGAAACCATTATAGAGAATGTATTTTATAGAGAAACATTTATAGAGAAGAAAACAATTATAGAGAATGCATTTATAACAAATGGTTTTATAGAGAATGTCGTTTATAGAGAATGATTTTAAAATGAATGTAGAGAATTATTTTGTAGAGAATTATTTTGTAGATCTTGATTTTATAGAGAAATATTATGTATGGGACAATTAGAGAGTAGTATATGTAGATTAATACGTAACAACATTGGGGATATTCTCAATATAACTGATGAAAAACATATTCCAACTAATAAAAAGGGAGTATGTAAAGATTGTCCAAGAGTGAAGGAGGTAAAAACAACATTTATTTGTTTAAATTGTTAAAAATTCATTAGATCATATGCATACATTTTGTCGTGAATGTTAGTACAAAAATTTACATGATATTTGATGATTAGTATTTTATTTAATATTTGATATCTTTTTATAAAATTTATATAATTATCTATATTCGACATTCATTTAATAAAATATATAATAAAATTTGCATTTTTTTAAATACTTTATGGTGATCAAAATATAATTAAAGAAAGGTCTCAGAAAAAAATTTTTATTTTAGTAACTTTAGTAAAATTTGCATAACTGTTTTTAGAAGTAACTATTAATCTAAGATTTTGTATTTATTATTTCCAATAATATTTGATTATATATTCAAAATTGTATTTGTAGATCTCAAGTTTTAATATGTTCTGAGATATTAATCAAAATTTGGGATAAAATAGACCCCACCTTTGTAGTTAAGGGATTTTTTTCCACCTTTGTAGTGAAGGATC